>NC_085844.1:94349329-94446829 GCF_035594765.1 Anolis carolinensis
CTTGCCATTCAATTTTTGTAAGTATTAAATTCATGCAGTTGCCAATTATACTGAATAGCATCTTGTTTCAGATCAACACAAGGTTGATGAAACCCGTGACTGCTAGCTTCTAGTCACCGATGCTGGTGTAGTAACGAATTTATTGTTAGGATTTCTCCAACATCACTTGCAATGCTCCTTGATAAGGAATTTTCTCACCCCAGCTTTGCTGGGGTGAAGAAGAAATTTGCCGCCTCCACCTCAGAAGAGGTGTCTTCGAAAGTAGTCCCTCTGGGACTACTTTAGGAGGGGAGGGTGGAGCCAGGTGAAGCTCACCGCCCTCCTCAGTTTGGTTTTGAGCGGCAACCCGGCCCTCCTGCCCATTAACAGTACAACTGAGGTGGTCACCCCTGGGATGCCGGGTAGGAATATTCCCCCCTCCATATTGGGGGGCGGGGTTCATCTACCCTGTACTGTTCCAGCAGGGCAGATTGGGAGGAGAGGGTGCACTAAATAGGTACTCCTGTAAACAGTAAAGATCTTGAATTTGGAACACAGACTAGGTGTCCACTGAGATAGGCCAGGAAATATAAACTAGCCCCATGATGTAAATAAAAGGGGGGGGGCAGGAAAAACAGTGGACCCAGGATTTGGGTAGCAGAAATTGATAATGTTGAGAATCATCCTCACCAAGTTCATTACCAAGTTCATTGTCAAGTTCACAGTCAA
Source organism: Anolis carolinensis (assembly GCF_035594765.1). Classification (NCBI taxonomy): domain Eukaryota; kingdom Metazoa; phylum Chordata; class Lepidosauria; order Squamata; family Anolidae; genus Anolis; species Anolis carolinensis. The sequence goes on from NC_085844.1 coordinate 94,350,038, forward strand.
GTTTATGGCAAGATGTAATTGACATGTTCATGGTATACACAGGGATTGGGTTAAAAGAGATCTAACAAATTAATTAGGTAACAATAATAAAAATTGCCCTTAGTTAATCCAATCATCTGTGTGACCTCTTCATTTTGCGGGGGTGGCACAACAAAAGGAGACAAACAGTAGCATAGAAACCCAAATACCAACTGCATCTCCATATCTATTTTGACAACTCTTTTTAAATGATGGTCTAATCATGTCACCTAGAACTTCAGAAGTTCCAGCATTTCCTCATCATCAACTATTACCGATCTCAGTCCCAACAATTTACATCCTATGTAGGGGATCCTACATAAGCAAGCCAGCCTCTTCTTTTACTGTTAACTGCTCAAGCATTATTGATTTTTCAAGTGAGTTATGCTTTCTCATGTTACTACTCAGCATAATTACCTTGGCTTCTAAGGAGAATTCAAGCTTGATTTGCTCTAGGACCCATTCATTTATCCTTTTAGCAGTCCATGGTATCTGCAGAACTCGTCTCCGGCACCACATTTCAAATGAGTTGATTTTCTTGCTATCAGCTTGAATAAACAGACATCTGATATCAAAAGGGGCAATTTTCAAAAGCAGAAGAAGAGCATTATGCTCTCTCAAGACAATCTGTCACTGACCTTAAAATGTCCATTGTGGAGCAGACAAAATGCAGACAGAGAGAGGGTGGAGCAAATGTTAAATTACCATGCATCAAGAAATGCCAGTCTGCCTCCAGAAGTCTGAATCAAGATGCACATTTCTAGTGATTAATTAATTAGTTTAGCAACTGCAAGGGTTTTGTGTTCTAACCACTAGGCTTGTGCATAATTTCATTTTTAATTTATATTTCAGATCAAATTTGTTAAATTCATGCATATGCATCAATATTAGAAATCTGCGGGAAAAGTGTAGGGGGGATTTAGAAATCGAAACACTCTCGAATAATTTTTGTTAAGATTCTGTAACATTCAGATGCCTCCCAAGGTCAGATTAATTTTCAGTATAAGCATTAAGCAACTTTGGTGAAGCCAAGAAAACATAAAGTGTTTTAAAAACCAAGCCTGTTTTTCTTTGGTCTGATCATCATAAAGAAGGTACTGGGGACAAGACTAACATTAATGAGCGGGAGGCTGAGAGTACAGCCATCTTAAATGTAGTTTGGGAAAGTGAGGCCCCTTGTGCCGGAAAATGCAAAAGGCCCTGCCCTAAACTACATTTCCCAGAATGCAATGCTCACCCTCTGAAGGATCCAATGAGGACTGCAGTAGCCAGCCATTTAGAGACAGTTTAATAATAATAGATAAAATAATTGAATCTGAAAGAGAACTAAAGTAAGTAAGTAATAGTATAAATCTGTGCTAAGTTGAAGTTATGTGGTTGTGTCATAAAGACAAAAACACATTCAAGCGAATTGCTGTTGCATTTTGGGGGAATAAACTGTCTTAACTTTTAAAAATTCCCAAAAATCTGTAGATGTGTGCATCTTTCTGAAACTTCTGGGGACTGATGCCCTGGTTATATTGTCAATTCTATATAAAACTCAAGTAGATAGCTCTTGTAGTTTTTTTAAAAAAAAAGTTTATAAAGATTTTAAAAATTCCCCCAAAATAGGTGGATAAGTGAAACATTCTGAAATTTGGTAGGCTAAGTGTGGCAAATGTGTTCTACCATTGAAGCAAGTTTTACTCAAATAGCTTTTAAAATGAGGGAGAAAGGAACCCCTGAAGTTTCCCTAATTATAGTATTATGCACAATTACTATAACAAAATACAGTAGAGTCAATGTTTTCAATACATCATGATATTTTGTTGCTAAATTCGTAAATACAGTAATTACTACATAGCATTACTGCGTATGGAACTACTTTTTGTGACAAATTTGTTGTATAACATGATGTTTTGGTGCTTAATTTGTAAAATCATAACCTAATTTGATGTTTAATAGGCTTTTCCTTAATCCCTCCTTATTATCCAACATATTCACTTATCCAACATTCTGCCGGCCCATTTATGTTGGATAAGTGAGACTCTACTGTAGTAACGAAATTTTGTTACTCTTGTTATAGTAACAATTTTTCACAAACTATGCTTTATAAATATTATTAACACTATAGAAACTAAGGTAACATGGAAATCTATTGTTTTTGCTACAAATTGTCAAATGAATACACCACTGGAAACTATTTTTTAAAAAGTAAATAAATCAGTTATTTAGAACAATATCTTTTTTTACATTGCACTATACTCAGGAAATTTCTGACTCTTCTGTTTTTCTCATTTTTTGTTATGAATGACAATTGTTGTTATCCTAGCTTTTGCAACCCTTCCAAATTTCACATTGTATGTTTTAGAGTCAGGTCCCGTCCACACAGCTAAATAAAACCCCACATGATGTGCTTTGAATTGGAATATATGGTAATGTGGACTCAGATAACCAAGTTCAAAGCAGCTATTTTGGGATTTTATGCTTTGATATTCTGGGTTATTTGGCTATGTGGAAGGGTTCTCAGTGGTCCTTCTTGTTTACTATACTGTTATCTACTGCCAGGCATACTGAGGGGACAATTGCTACTGCTATTTCACATCATTATCATCATCTTGAATATATCTTAAACTTTTATTCTAAAAAGGATCCTAGTAATCCTGAATCATAAGAAAATAATAAAATATCCCCTGACCTAGCTTATATTTATCATTAACACAATTGCATTGATAAGCTCGGGGGTTTTTTTTCTTGGGGGGAGGGGGAGGTAACCATACCAACATCTCAAAATCACATGCATTTGATAAAATAGAGACTACAAGATATGCTAAGCAGTGTGCTGTGGTTAAAACAAGATGATACTGAAATGAATGAGTACATGGCAGACAGTAGTCCCATAAATTGCATTTCTGTGTCACTCCATCTGTTTATTCATCTGCAATAAGCATGTATGTGTACGTCTCTGTGTGTATGTGTGCATATACATACAAATGAGATAGTCAGATTGGATAACAAGTATTACCATAATAAGAAAAAGCTGGTTTTGAGACAGGAACTGGTCTTTTGAACCAGTCTTTTGTGTTCTTGTGTGTTTAATCAACCCCATCTGATGTGGATCTCTAACATCTGTAATAAAGAATAGTTTTATGTCTGGCTACTATTAATTTTTATTTTAAAATGGCAATAAGATTTATATTTTGAGAACAGAGTGGGGTGAGGGAACAGGGGGGATCAAGAGAGGAGGGGCTACAGCCTCTTATTTCCATTAGTAGAAGTATACTTATATTTAAGTGTTTCCATTCTTGGCATGCATGAAAACATAGAACACAAACAAGTTATACATTTCTGCTATCCAGATTTTGCAGATCTGAGAATCACTCCTGGAAGATACCCTTTGTTGTAAAATTCAAGATTCTAGGCAATGGTAGCCCTGAATCTTCTCAGAGACAGGGACTAATCCACCCTCTGAACATTCATGTTCCACAGAAAGCCAAAGTAGGCAAATGAGTATCTGATGGGGGAAGACAGATAATAAGAGTCTAAAGATGGCAGGATAGAAGAGACAGATGGCTAACAGGAAAGGGTCCAAGAAAGCAACAGACAGGATGTACTTCAAATGGCCAAGAACAAGAATAGAAACAAAGTTTAACGGCCTCAGGGAGGTCAAGGAGAAGCTTCCACAAGGAAAAAGGGGGCAGTGGTGTGAATCTGTCGCCCCGCACACAGCTCCCTATCTGTGATGCTTTTCCTATCACATAAGGAAAGTGATGTCCTTGCGAAGAGGCCCCATGCTAGCTCCATTGCGGCCAGCACAAATTAGGAAGCCTCCTGTCTTGGGGTGAAAGTGTCCGGTAATGTTTTCATCCCAGTTGGGGATGGAGCTTATGATGGAAGTCACATGATGTAGTGTGATGTCCAGCATGGGCCTCCATCCTCCAGATGGGATGAAAGCATCCTAGGGTGCTGATTTCACACTGTCTGATGAGGTCTAGAGTCTTCTTCTATGGAAGTGGCATAGTATAGAGACTAAGGACTTGTCTATACTGATCCTGCACCCCATTTGTGACCCAAGATTGCTCCTGGACATCTAGTTGTCATCCAAACACTTCTGGCCTGCAATTTTACCCTATGTTAGGAGAAGTTAGGGGGTGCTAGAGCAGCCCTGCACTGCAGAGTTAGTGTAGATAGCTGGACCTGTTATAATCAGAACTGGTGCACTGTCCAAATGGATTACAGCCACCATTCCATTTTCCTTGCACTCTACAAGTCTCTTTCTTCTCTTTCATTGTGCAGGTGCCTTTGATGCACAGGGCCAAAAGGAAAGGAAAGGGTAATCATCAAGTAGAATCAAACTGGTTCTGCCCAAATGGACAGTCTAAACTCTTTTGTATGTGTAGATGAGCCCTGATAGTGGGATTTTGCTGTATGTGTACATGAGCCATGACAGTGAGATTTTGCCATATGTGTAGATGAGCCCTGACAATGAAACAAGGTCAACATTCTTGACTATATTGTTGTTGTTGTTGTTGTTGTTAATTATATGTCTATCCTGCTTTTCTCCCAAAATGAGGACTTGTCAGGACCCAGGCTGCAAGGCACCAATAACCATACACAGAGGCCAGAATCTATCTAATATCTTTATTGAAGGAATATATAAAGTTAATAAAAACAAGTGTAGAAAACAGTCCAGAATTAGACCTTTCAGGAAAGGTCAAAATTAGTCCAAAAAAGCAATGTCCAATACGAAATATTAAGGTCCAAAGTTGTAATCCAATAACCGAAACACTCACTTTGCCAGGCAAAGTGAGGGGAGATGGCAAGGTCCTTTAGTCCATGAACTTGAACAAGGCTAGGAAATAACTTGATACTTGAAACAAGGCTTGAATCGTGGAACAAGGTAGCAAGGAACAAGAACAAGGTCCGTGGAATAACTTGGTAAAATCCGTGAAACAAGGCAAGGTTTAGTCCTGGGAAACAAGGCAAGGTCCGTAGGTAAACAAAGGCTGGGAAACAGGAGCGAAGGCTGGAAACAAGGACAAGGCTTGAGCAGGAACGAGGCTTGAAACGGAGCGCGCTGTCCAGACACAACTCGCTCCGGAGGCTGACGAATTGACTCCGCAAAGTTACTTCGCGGGTAAAACACCTATATAGAGTCTAACTTTCCCGCCGAAGCAGTTCTCTGGGAACCAGAAACGAAAGCTAAACTCTGAGGCCAGATGTTTGACTCCTTAAAGATTCTCACGAAAAGCAGGCTTAATTGGCTAAATTCTTAGCTGTTATTCTAGCACTCCTGCGCGAGGCTGCTTCCAAACCTCTCTGTTGTTTACAAAATTCATGGCGAGAGAACACAGGAGATGTAGGCTCAGGGTTTGTTTGACATACTTCTGGGGCACAACTTTCTTGCAGGTGCAAGGTTCCCAGATCTGCCTGGGAAAGATCTTGCTGAGAAGATTCCAGTTCTGACTGGGAAGGTAAAAAACCCAAGTTTTCTTCTTCATCAGGCATCACAATGTCATGAGCAGGACTACAAGGCCCATGAGTCATCACAGGACTCAAAGTAGTGAACAACATGTAAACAAATCAATTCAAAGCATGAAAATAAACATATACATCAGAGCAAGACATAACTGATAAAATTATAAAACCCACCACACACACATAATAAATAACTAAATAATAAATAAATAAATAACCTAAAACAATATAAACATTCAACAGATTTTTAAAAAACCCATTAGTTAAGAGTTCTGTTGTCTGGTCTTTTTCCAGCAGTTCACTATGATTCACAGATTGGACATATAACACTGGCATTTGCCTGTTTCCATAGGAAGGTTTTCATTTGGTTTCTAAAGGATAGCAAGGAGGGGGCCATTCTGACTTCTTTAGGGAGGGAGTTCCAGAGCAGTGGGGCAACCTTTCAGACTACATGTGTCTGACAGGCTTCCTCCAACCATGGAGAATGGAAAGGCAGGCCCAGTGGCAGGTACAGTTTCTCCTGTCATGCAAATTCCACTCCAATTGAGAGAGAAAGGAACCCTGGGAGGTGTCTTTGGTGGAGGAAAAACATAAAATCCACGAGGAAATTATCCCTTCACTTCAGTATGGCATTTGAGGAGGACATTGGCAGGGTTCTTGGACATGTTCATGGTACTCTCTATAACCTGCTATGTCCTTTGAGGGAGGGATATGTTGTAGTCCAGCCTGCTCCTGAGGTTGGGTCTATTCAGCCTGTGATTGTCCCTGCTCCTGACTCTGCGATGGTTCCTGCACCTGACTTGTCAAAGAACTCTGGGTTCAGGCCTGAAGTTCCTATGCAGATAGAGTTGGAAGAAACTGCTGTCCCAGGCCAGCCAGAGTTTGGCTTGGAGGTTTCTGGGAACAGGCACACAATGGTTTCAAGCCGGCAGCTTGAACCGCATTCCTTGAAGGAGTCAAGGTCAGGCTTTCCTTTGCCAGATGGGCATTCTAGTGAGGGTTCTAGTTGTGATAAGGGTAATGAGCTTGACAGAAAGAAAGCAATTTATCAGCAGAGAATTGAAAGGGGGGGTTTTCAGTGCAGCCGAAGACTGCTATTGAGAAAGAATAATGAGCAGACTTCCCATGGAAAGAAGCCTTAAGTTTACCCTTAAGAAATTCAGAGGTGGTAACTTTGCTCATCGAATTGGAGATCCCTGCTTTATGCTCCATGTTCCTGTGAACTTCCATGTCTGTTTATGCAGCCTTGTGCCTTGAATCTTGTCCCAGTGTTGTCCTTACTTTTGGGGATTTTTGGGTATCCAGTTAGTGTTCCAGCAGTTTGCAGTTTGGATTCCTGCTCTAGTCAAGATCCTGCCTTTTATTCCAGCTTGGACCCTGTTCCTTGGACTAATCTTGGAGCTTTGTCTCCTGTATTCCAGTTTGATCTTGTGCCTAGGACTAATTTTGATACCTTGTTTGAACTAATTTTGATATCCTGTATCTTCTGTGGGCCTTTTATAGACTCTTGCTTCAAGAATGTCAAGTATTTTGTTCCTTGTGCACTTAAATCTTATTTCATTGACTTTGAACTTTGATTTGCTACTGCTTGCATACAATCTTCAATAAACAGCTTGCTTTGCTTATATTCTGGGGCTCCAGAGTGGTTTTGAGGTGCCTCCGCAGCCTAGGGGTGCAACAGGACATGGCTGTCTCCTGCTTAGTGGGAACTGTAGCCTGTATGTGGAGACAGGACTCCGTCTCTGTGAGCAGACACCTGTGCCACATACACACATACACTTTTTCACTTTTATTATGTGTATAGATTAATTTATTTAATACCAATTGTTCTATATATTCACTTATTTATTCTATTTATATCGTAATGTTACATTTCTGTTCATTAGGTCTAACAAAGTGATTCATAACTAGATTAAGTGAGCCCTTGATATCCACTGAGAATTGTTTCCAGAATCCCCCATGGATATGAAAATCTGTGGATGCTCAAATCTCATTATATTTTGTGGAGTTTTAGAATGCTATCCCTTATAAAAATTGTAACATCAAAGTTTGCTTTTTTGATTTTAAAAATTATTTTTAAGCTTTGGATGGTTGAATCTGTGGATACGGGATTTGTAGATACAGAGGAAAGACTATTTAAAATATTTTTTTCAAAACAGATCAAAAGCTATTTATACAATGACAAACATTAAAACTGCTATGATGGGTTTTCCAAGACCTATCAGATTCAGCATTTTGCTCCCACAGCCAACTCGGCAACTCTTTTGCAAGTCTAGTATGGTACAAATTTGCTCTCTGATATTTATAACTAAGGAGGAATCTCAAATTCTGCATCAGACTACTATAATGCGCTCTATGTGGGGCTGCCCCAGAAGAGTAGTGGGAAACTTCAACTGGTACAAAGGTCAGCTACTAGACTGCTCACAGGAGCAGGATATAGGGAAAGAACTACCCCACTCCTGAAGCAGCTACACTGGCTTCCAGTTTGTTTCCAGGTGCAATTCAAGGTGTTGGCTTTAGCCTGTAAAGCCCTAAATGATTTGGGTTCAGCCTATTTGAGGGGCCACATCTCCTCCTATCAGTCCAAACGGATCCTGGGAACATCAGGAGAGGCCCTTCTCTCGATCCCTCCACTGTCACAAGTATGATTGTTGGGAACGAGAGAGAGGGCCTTTTCGGTGGTGGCCCTGTCATTCCCCAAAGAAGTGTGTTCGGCCCCCTCGTTACTAGCCTTTTGCTCCCAGGTTAAAACCTTTCTATGGAAACAGACCTTCTTCTACAACCCATAATAAGCTATGACTAGACAGCGGGTGGTTACTATCAAGACTCATAACCAAAGGCCTTAGTCTGACAAGGCTCACAAGGCTAAAGATTCGAAGCTTCGTGATTTTTAGTATATTATTTTAAGGGTAACCTCAGTGGCCTAATGATAATGATAAATGTTGTTATTTATTTGCTTATTTTATATGGTTTATAGAATGTTTCTGGGTAATGGGGTTTCGTTGTGGGGAGGTGATGTTGTGTTCTTATATTATATAATTGTGTTTTTAACTATTTTTTCACTGCTTTGAGTCCCACCCATGGGAGAAAAGAAATATAATGATAATTAACAACAACAACAATTCTTTGAAATGTTCTTTCAACAACATTTTAGCAGGACCGGTGTTGTGGAACTGCATATATAAAGACATGTTCTAATTGAATTAGATAATATAAGTTTCACAATGGTATGACATCATAAATGCATCTCATACACCAGCAGCATTTTGGGAAAAGGAATTTACTAAAGGCAGATATAAAATACATTTATACTTACTTTTAATATACCAATATAGATTTTTCCAGCAGAGGTCCCAAAATAAGATAATAAATAAATAATCATAATGGTATCATGTCATAAAAGAAACAATAAATTATTTGATAGCTGAACAAATTCTTAAAACAAAACCATTAAGGATCAATTAACTAACCACATAAAAATAAAGATAGATGATTGCATATTACAAGATCAGAGAAAGCATATCTATTTTGCTCTGGTGATCTACTACATCTAGAGTGCCTGTATGTAAAGATAAGTGTGTTCTTATAGCAACAGCTTTAGTGGATTTATTCGATTTGTATTTGTACTGTAAGTTTTAATAAAAATGTTATAATAATGTGCTTTCTGGTAACAACAGTATCTGTCTCACAAAAATTAAATGGGTTACATTTAAAGTATGCATGTGAGAATTTCCCTCCGAAATATTACAATAAAAGTTCTTTACCTTACATTTTGCCTGTAAAATACCCAGGCTGACACAACAAATTAGATTTTATTTCATTACTTATTTCTTCTTTCTAGTGAGAAAGAAATAAGGAAGAGTGGGGGGTGAAAACAAGGAAGAGAATAAAAATGGATTTCAGTGTTTAAAAAAATAGCTACTACCTGTAAGCATGCTTTACAAATGAAGCCAACAAGAAAAAGAAAATCAGTCTCCTAACTTTGACAAGGGATGTTTTATTAACTCTCGGTATGTAAATGAAATATGAAAAAACAAGTCTTTTGTTGCTTTTTATGAGAAATGGAAAGAGTGAAGAATGAGCAAAGCAATCATTTCCTTTGTCTGCCAACTCAGAGCACACAAGCTTTATTGGCAATTAGAGAAATCAGTCCAAAGCGAAGCATCCCCCTTCTAGTAGCTTATCTTCATGGAGCAACAAAGAGGGAGCAAAGCAATTCAATTAAAAGAATGTGCATTACAAATACAATAACTGATTTGCATCATATAAATGATTTGGGATTGATGTCTTGTACCTTCAAAAAACCACAGCTCGATTACGTGGCTCTCCTTGAGGCTCATGCCCATCTCCTGGCTTTTTGAAATGCAGGTTTTGGTCACTTGACAAGCTTCCATGAAAGGAACTGAAGAGGAATATGGGAAGTACACAAATTGCACAATGCAATAGGACTCAATCTATGTTAACTTTGTGCTATAAGATCTGCATTCAAACAGTCAGGTGGATCATTTTAGGTATTTTATCAAAGGCGTACATAAGGCAAAACAAGACTAGATGATGTTGTTATCGACATTGTTTAAAAAGAATTTTAGATGGAGAAATATAGCCCATCACTTTACTATCCATGTAGCTGTTTCTGCTGCCAGATGGTCACAGAACTCCATGAGAGCTCCTGGCAATTGTGGGCCCCAAACTTGATATCAGCAGGAGTGCTCACATGATCATAAAGAAGCTGATGAACACAGAGAAAGGGAGATGGTGGTGGTAGTCCAAGTGGAAAGCAGACCAGTCTGCATCAGACCTGGTCCTGTTGTCCACACTGTGCAAAGGTTTCAGGATTGTATTAGAGTTCGGCCAAACTCGGCCAAACTCAGGAGCATTCCCAAACTGTTCTTAATGTGGGACTACACTGGGTTAACCTGATTAACTCCACTCGTAAGCATCAGAAGTGACAGAACATAATAAAGACAGCCAGGAGTTATTGAACACTGTGGCCAAGTCAGACTTTTCGGGCTATGGTCGCAGCTGGCACACAAGTTTTAATTGTGCAAAAGCCCTTCCGGCCACTGCTGACACCTGAGCATCAAGCACCAGTGATGAATCCAGGAGGACCCCCAAGCTGCAGACCTGTGCCTTCAGGGGGAGTGTTACCCCGTCAAGCATAGGTTGCCACCCAATATCCCGATCGGTCCCACAACTGACCAGGAGGACCTTTGTCTTGTCTGGATTAAGCTTCTGTTTGTTAGCCCTCATCCAGCCCATCACAGCTGTCAGCACCATCCAAGAGGGACAAAGAACATCAGCAACAGGGAGCTTGGAGGAAAGGGCAGTGTTTGTCTGCTGCAGGCTTCCTTTGACCTCAGCTCCTGATGACCAGCTCCTTGCAGACTCGGGCCCTGACTGTCTGGCTGAAGCAGGGCCCAGCAGAAACACCTGCTGCCTCCAGAGGCTGGGGTATAAAAGGAGGATGCTGGTGGGGGCCCAGTCACCCAGTACCATCCAAGAGGGCCAAAGAAGACCTTAAGATCATGACAGGGAGGGGGCCTAGTAGGGTATATCTAGATGCTGTTTTCATGTTTTAATATCTTAATGTTAATGATTTTAAATTGTATTTATATGTTGATTGTTTCTATTGATTTCATGTTATGTTCTATTTGCTTTGTATAATGAGGCATTGAATTTTTGCCTAAATGTATGTTGTACACCACTCTGAGTCCCCTGCGGGGTGAGAAGAGTGGGATAGAAATGAAGTTAATAATAATAATAATAATAATAATTAATAATAATAATAATAATATGGTCCTTGGAGTTTGGTGGAAAGGAGTAGTAAAGTTGGGTATCATCCGCATAGAGATGGCACTGAAACTCCAGATGACCTCACCCAGCGGTTTCATGTAGATGTTAAAAGGCATGGGGGATAGAATAGAGCCTTGTGGGACCCCACAGGTCAATGGCCAGGGGTTCAAGCAGGCATCCCCCAGCTACACCAACTGGGTACAATCCTCCAGGAAGGAGTGGCGCCACTGTAGAGTAATGCCCCCAAGACCCATTCCTGAGAGCCGTCCCAGAAAGATACTATTGTCGATGGTATCGAAAGCCGCTGAGATATCCAGGAGAACAAATAGGGACATACTTCCCCTGTCTATCTCTCTGCGAAGGTCATCCATCCATGCGACCATAGCCATCTCCGTACCATAGCCAGGCCTAAAACCAGACTGTGGTAGGTCTAGATAATTGGTCTCTTCCAAGAACCCTTGGAGCTGAGAAGCTACCACCCGCTATAGAACCTTGCCCAGGAATGGAAGGTTGGAAATAGGCCGGTAGTTACGTGACAATGAGGAATCCAGGGACACCTTCTTCAGAGTAGGTCGAACTATTGCTCTTTTGAGGCAAGCTGGAATATGTCCCTGTCCTAAGGATGCATTTATTATCCTCATGAGCTATTCGGCCAATCCCCTAGATGAGTCCATGGAGCAGGCCTGCACTATCCATGGCCCTCCATGTGTTTTAGACTTCAGCTCTCAGAATTCCAGACCATAGGACAAACTGTCTAGGACTTCTGGAACTTGGAGTCAAAAACACCTGGAGGGCTACAGCTTGTGAAGAACAGTCATAGAGGCTATATGCTGGAGAACTTGAACAGGAGGCTTCTTATTGCTAGTTCATTTTGCTTGTGGACCTCTCAGCAGCTGGTAGGTCACTGAGGGAAACGGAATACTGGATGAGATGCTCTTTTGATCTAATCCAGCATGGTAAACAAACTGACTTTCTGTATACTTAAGAACATTTTCTTTTTGAGATATCAAATATATACATTTGATTGGTCTCTCAAATAGAAGGATAGGGTTGCATTTTAACAGGACCAGAAATTACATTTAAATACAAATATGCATTTAGCACTGTGTGTTTAGCATCACTGGCAACATACAGAGTTGGTTCTATTTGGGAAGGTTTAGTATTTGAATATATGACACTTGTTCACCTTCCTTCTTCATGAAGTTTCATTCTGAGGCTGTGCAAAATGCTACCATATTTTGAAGATTTGGGTCACTGAAATCACATATCCCAGGATTGTCTTATGATCTGTTTCCTTTAGTATTCAAGAATACTAAATTGCAAATGCTGGTGATAATCAGTAGGGTCTGAGAAGAGAAGAATACAAATGAATGTGCATTTTTAAAGTATCGGAATTGATTGGGGATTACTATCCTTAGTGGATCAAAGGGAGTTTGAATTCTTTGAACTTATGCCTGCCTGCCTAGTATAAGGTGTATGATCATGTGGACTGCCCCAAATACACAGCATAGATATAAAACCCATTCTTTAGTACAACCCTGGGCTTCAGTCCTATCTCTAATTCTATGCACGTACTTCTTCCAATGGTACAAATAGCACTTTGTTCCTAACACTGGGATACAGGGCACTATAAGAGAAGAGTTAAAGGAATGAAAGACTGATGTGTGTGAAGTTGTATGTGACAACTAAATGTCACTATCAGTTAATGGCAGGAAACTCATTTTTAAGTTAAATATCTGTTTCATTCCCCTTCTTGTGAATAAACTGAAATGAACAGCAGTTTTAGCACAGCACATGTTCAGAATGATTCTGTTTTGTCTTGAAACACCTCTTGCTCCTGAAGTCTTATTATTTGCTTATGCTGACGTTTCCCTTTGCATGAAGAGAGATCCCATAATCCTGGAGATCAAAGCTCTGGGAGTTTATTGACTGATTTCCTGGTGTCATAGGTTAGAATGTACTGTCAAACAAGGGGGATATTAAGAAATTGAAAGGGTTACAAATATGAGAACAGGAGGATAAAGGACACATACTCAAGGAGCTATTTAACTCAGCTGTAAGTCAAAGCGAGGTTGACACAGAACTACTGGAGGCTGTTAGAAACTTGAATATGCAATCCTGGAAAATGTCTGGTTTCAAGAATCCATCACTACTGTCTTGTGCAATTAGATATTACAAACAGTATAATTTTTCTGGATAGGGTTTCTCGGAAATAGTTGAAACTAAGCAATTAAACATGAAGTTTAAATATAGATCGAAATACTATATCACAAGGACTCAAGTAAGGAAATAATGCTATTTGAATTAAAATGCATTTAAACTAATGAGGAACCTATCTTTCTATGTTGACCCCTTAAAACATACAAAACAGAATTCAAATGAACTCATGCTCATTTGTGCACAAAAATATAAAATTACTTTGATGAATCAGACTAGGATCAATTCTGGCTCACATTCAGAGAAAGTCAATTGTGGTAGACAAAACTGTTGCTTGCATTAGAAGTAAGATTGTCACATAGCATTGGAAGTCCTTCTCTGTTCAATGAACCTTATACATAAGCAAGTGTAGAATTGTAGTTAACTAATACACTTTAACAAACAACAACAAAAATCAGAAGAGAAAGAAAGAAGTACAAGAACGGGATGCTTTTTTGTTCTACTCTATCAGAATTTTTTCTCTATATACACTTTTTCCAAGTGAGGTGCACCAAAACTTCTCATAAAACATAGTAGACTGTTTACCGTTGTCATAATTCATTTAAAATTAGAAGTTGGTGGACCTTTATCATCCCCTATACCTGTTATGGCTAGGCTGATATCCATAAGGTATGGTTGTATGACACAGAGCCAGCATGGTGTAGTGGTTTGAGTGTTGAACTATGGCTCTGGAGACCAGGGTTCACATCCCCACTCACCCATGGACACCCACTGGGTGACTTTGGTTTAGTCACTCCCACTTAGCCTCAGAGGAAGGCAAAGACAACCCCCATTCAACAAACCTTGCAAAGAAAACCCACTGATAGGTTCACCTTAAGATCACTCTAGAGATGGTTTTACACAGACACTATAATGCAGTTTGGAAGTTGACCTGGGGGCAGGTTGTCCACAAAAGGTACACCCCCAATGCACACTGAAGCACACATGTTAAAAAAAACTCACCAGAAAGTCAGAAACAAGCCAGGTAATGTGTTGCAGCCGATGAGCATATATCCCACACAGAGCTCAAAAACAGGATATACTCTGATGATCTGCAATGCATCTCAATGGATTGGTAAAATAAAAAAACCCTGCATTTTCCAGCAACTGTCTAGTTGCATATTCTGCAATTCCTGGGTCTAGTTTCAATTCACAATCAGCAGGTACCATCATCACCATCCCAGCCTGAAACTGACTCCTGGTATGTTTGTGTAGACTTCACAGTGAAACCAGTTTGTTGTAGCCCATTTCCAAACGTGATTTTAGTATCTGCATAGAATTGCCCTAGTTGGAAACAATGTGAAGGAACACAACAGAAAAAGTCATATAAATATCATAGCAAGTTCTTTCCCCCTTTAAAGGGTTCTTCAGACATATTTTTTTAAAAAAAGAATTAAAATTCAAAAGTAAGACATACCAAATTATTGCTAAACCAGGTCTAGCATTACAATAGTAATGATGGCTTCAGCAGCAATTGTTGACACTATTTGGACTACTGGAGAGAAATATCACAGATTGTTTTTCTGGCTTTGAACCTCAGTGTGGCCCCTTCCACACAACTGTATAAAATCCTCATTGAACTGGATTATATGGGAGTGTGAGCTCAGATATCCCTGTTCAAAGCAGATATTTTGGATTGTCTGCCTTGATATTCTGGGTTATATGACTGTGCAGAAGTTTCCTGTGATGATGTCCATAGTAAAACAACAAAGAAAATGCATAAACATAGCAATATTTATTTATTTAAATATTATTTACAGTATTTATATTCTGCCCTACTCTCCCCAAAGGGGACTCAGGGCAGATTGCAATGCACATATACATGGCAAACATTCAATGCCATTATTACACATACAACATATACAGACAGACAATAGAGGCAATTTAACATTTTCCAGCTTCCGGTCTCATGAGAGTATGCTTGATTCCGGCCACAGGGGGAGCTGCCGCTTCATCACCCACTGTGACACCGAGTCCTTTTTGATGATAGTACTTCCTCATTGTTCTTCGCATGCCGCCAGCAGTTTTATGTTGTCATAAATTAAGTTAAATTAGTCTCCCCCACATTAAGTGAAAGGGGGAAAGGGGATGAATTTTACCTGTTTTGCCACTGCCACTCCTGGCCACTGTTCAAGCTCCTGCCTATTGCAAGCACCTCTGCCATTATAATGGGGTACCTACATGATCAATAAGAAGAACTGAGGAACACAACCTTTCTTCTTGCATGGGTGCCCTGTTGCAGAGGCACCAGCAACAGCCAGGAGCTTGGTCAGCTCTCCATGGCTGGCTAGGAGCAGCAGTGGCAGCAATACTGAGTAGATGACAGTCCGACAGAGCAGATGTAGTCCCAGGTATTCTAGACTATGGGCCTGGATGTGCTGAATCCAGGACTGCTGTGAGGACAGATTTACACTGGCTAATCTTTCTGGTTTGGACACATCCTGAGATTTCATTCTGATTCACTAAATGCCACTGTCATAAAGTTTCTACTTAGCTCTGTATACATTTTTTTTCAGTGTTAGGAGCTACTTGAGAAACTGCAAGTCACAGTCCGCAGCCCAGATCCTTTCCCCCTCACCTTCCTTGCTTCCAAAACCCTATTTCCCTCCTACTGCTCAGGGGGTGCTTTGATTGTGCTTTTCCTGCATGGCAGAAGGGGGTTGGATTGGATGGCCCCTGCGGTTGCTCCTATTATTGATATATATACATTAAATATAATATATAATATAATTTATAAACATTTCTTAGGGCTCCAAAAGAGACCTTTGCTTCAAAAAGGGCTCCACTGCTGAAAACATTTGGAAACCCCTGCTCTAAATCATGACGGAAGAGGAAATACTGTGGGCTGTCATCCCATAAAAATATTCATTTGTGGAGTTCTTTCCTCCTAAAGGAGCCTCCGATGGCTCAGTGTGTTAAAGCGCCGAGCTACTGAACTTGCAGACCGAAAGGTCTCAGGTTCAAACCCGGGGAGTGGATTTAGCGCCCGATGTTACCTCCAGCTTCTGCCAACCTAGCAGTTCGAAAACATGCAAATGTGAGTAGATCAATAGGTACCGCTCCGACAGGAAGTTAACAGTGTTTCATGCAGTCATGCTGGCCACATGACCTTGGAGGTGTCTACGGACAATGCCAGCTCTTCGGCTTAGAAATTGAGATGAGCACCAACCCCCAGAGTCAGACACGACTTTGAACTTAACGTCAGGGGAAACCTTTACCTTTACTTTACTTCCTCCTAAAACTGGAATTTATTAAAAATGTAGCAAGCCATTTCAGATGAAAGGCTTTGTGCCTTGCTTTAAAAGATAATCACCACTCTTGGAGACTTTCGGGATCATATTTTCTCTTGTCTTTTCTATTTTTTTCTTGACAGTCATGGGACAGCCTGGGGATCCAATGGGCATGTTGGTAATCTGTACCCCATAAACTGTGCAGTCCTGCCCTCAGTGGAAAGACAGGTGAAAGAAAGCTCAGCTGAAGCCAGAAAAATCTTTCATGGACATGCGTCATCCCTTGAGTGACTGGATTGAGCCCCAAATATAAATTATGATTCCTATTAGAAGGTTAAATGTTTTGTCCACTGGTCAAAAGGGTCATCAAATCTTTGCTTCAGTTTTTCGAGAAACATCAAATTCAAGCTCCCCAAGTGAGCATGCATGCATGCCCTGATTCATTGACAATCCTATACAAATTGGATTTGCCTATCCAAATTTCACCGTGGCATCATAAAAGCAAATAGAGTTCAGATGAGCAGGTCCCAGTAGTGTTCCCTTCTGGCATTATGGGAGAACATATTTTGGGACTTCTCAACTGAGCTTTTCCCTTTTGTATTCCCCTGTTCAGTGTATCCCCAGAATAGTAAACAGATGGCCCTTTTTGTACAATGAATATGCAGTGGGCAGCTGGTAGAAATGTACTTTTTTTTTCAAAGCTAGTATTTTTAACCTTTGCTATCATGCCAAAACATCCTATATCTGGAAATCATATAAGCTGTTTTAAACAATCTTGCTGCCATATGTTTTGCTGATGAAAATGTTTCACATGATAATGATGGTTTTACTATAACAGTATGTGGCTTGGACAACTGAAAATTCTCATTCTCCCCCAAATGGAACATGTCATTTCTTTTTCTTACATTTTTTAAAAAAAGGATAGGAAGGCCTAAAACAAAGCTTAGAAACAAGTATTTAAATTATTCCAGCTCAACCATGCTGCTTCTAAAAGAGGTTTTGAATAATGAAGCTTTCGCTTCTCCCAGGAGCTGCTTTTAACTTTTAAATGAAGCATGACTAAATTTGAGCAAAGAAGATTTGATGTTTCCAATTAGCTCAGAGAGTTGGAAATGGGTACTGATGTTATCACAGTCGATGCTGTGAACGGGAACCACATCCTGATACAGTTTTTATAGTGGTGAAAAATTCAGGGAGGAAAACTCTCATGAGTGATTTAATACAATTGTCAATTGAGGTCTACTTTTTTCTCCCTTCAGAAGGTTCTATGCATACTTCTACAGGAATACTAGATAATTTGGGTATGCATTTAAATAGAAATTGGATAGTAACAATGACCTCTTTGAAAGGCCTATCAGTGTCACTCCATCAGTGTTTTGAGACCTCGACCATGGACTGTATTGATTCATTACACGGACTAGGGGCACATCTATACTATCCATTTGATGACTCGAAGCTCTGGCAGCCACAATAAGAAAAAATGCAATTCCCGAAGGAAAGTGGCAGGTTCCAGCCCAACTATCCTCAAACCCTTAAATCAGGGGAATGCCTGAATTCTGGGGCAGGTTTCAAACCTGAAGTAGATTAAATCTGGGGCAAGGTCACTCTAAGATAGCCTTGGCATGGGTTTCCCTGGATCAGCCCTGCACGGCATATCTGTATCTATAGTTAACGTAAGATAGTGACACATTTGCTTTCTGAAGGTTCAATGAACACAAACTTGGTTTTATGCATAAAATTATTTACCATGTTGTGTATAAAATTACCTTCAGTGTATAAAGTGCATATGAAAACTAAATGAATTTCATGCTTAGAGTTGGCCATGTTGGGTCTGTGTGCCAAGTTTGGTCCCAGTCCATTGTTGGTGGGAGTCACAGTATCGCTGGATGTTGGTGAACTACAACTCTCAGAATCGAGGTCCATTCCCACTAACCCCTGCAGTATGTTCAGTTGGTCATGGGGCTTCTCTGTGCCAGTTTTGGTCCCAGTCCATTGTCAGTGGGAGTCACGGTATCAGTGAAGGTACTGCAAGTCCCATCATCCATGGCAAGTATGGTCCAGATCCATTGTTGGGTGAGTTCACAGTTGTCTCTGGATGTAGGTCATCTACAACTCCTGTAAATCATGGTGAATTCTCTCCAAACCTCTTATTGAGTTGCTGATCAATTCCTCTGTTAACTGTGTGCCATAGAAAAGGGTAGGAAAGTAAAGGCAGTGGGTGGAGTCATGCAAATTAAGGAACCTTGGGATGTCCATTCTGGAGAAAAATGAAACAGTCTAGGATAAAACAGTCCCTGCATAAAAGCCTCCACTTAGGTGGGGAGCAGAATGGTGTTTGTGGGGACACTGGCAGGGTTTTGTCTACATATTCATGGCACTCACTATAATCTTCATGTCAGTGGAAGGGAGGGCCATTGGTGTCTCCTGCTCAGTGGGAACCATAGCTGTTTGCAGGGGCAGGAGGCTGTCTGTGTAAGTGGACACCTTCACCACATACACACATACATATTTTTCACTTTTCTTATGTGTATAGATTTATTCACATGTCTTGTTGCCTAATATGCTTAACATGGCATCCAAGAACAATATAAAGACAGCTACCTTCAATCACATCAGCCTGAACACAGTTTTACTAGCTCATTGGAAACATTGGCATAAAACTAGCATCAATCTGGCAATTTGCTACCATTATGGCAGAATGTTCTTTTCCTTCCCTCCTCTGTATAGCTTTTTGCATAACCTGAAAACTGGCTACAAAGGACTTTGCAGCCTTGCAGAGTATATTTTGCAGGAGTACTGGGGAGGGGTGTGTGTGGCTACATTAAGAAGGGATAAATATTCCTTCCTAGTGCACGGACAGGAAGAGATCCATGAGTTAAGTCATCCCTCTGCATTCTGACCCTGAAGCTTGACATGTCCATAAATGTTCCTCAATGTGTGTATATGTGTCTATTTCTTAGAGGAACAGTTCAATTTATATTGTTGCCAAGTTTCAAAAAATAATAATAATCTCAATGCCCTGATTCCAAGTGTCATTCTTTGGAACTACTTGCCAGCACAGTTTTTCAATATAAAACTAGTGGTGGAAGAGAACTATTGAATTATTGAACCCATTGCCCTACAACAGTAGGAAATAAAGTCTCCAGAGAAATGATACATCAGATAGTAAACTGATAACATGGCTGATCTTGGCCACAGGATCAGTTCTAATGTTTATTGTACACTGCATTTTCTGTAGTATTTGGTTGCTTTATCTTCAATAAACAAAACCTCCATGCTGTGAACATGTTTACCTTCCCTTTTCTCACCCTGTGTTGTCTAAAATGACCTCAAATTGCAGCAGCTTTGACTTTCAAGGGAATGAAAGAGTTCAAAAAGCAAAAAAGATGGCTTACTTAAAGATATAAGTTCCACAGTACTTCCATAAACATCAATAAAGAAATTCTTAGGGTTAAATCAATATGCACCCTATGAAATTTTTTCCCCATTAGATTGGACAAGGGAAAGAATATTTGCCTTTAAGAGTCTGCACTGAATAGAAGGCACTGATATAATGTATTAAATATAAACTTCTGTTTAGAACAAAATTGAAAACAAAACACAACCAAATGAAAGCTGCACTGGGGGGAAGAAAAATATAATTTAAGACGTGGAATAACGAGAACGATTTCCACCCATGAAATATCTTCTGATAACTCACAAACGGTAAAGCCATGAATTTATGCATAAGATACAATTCACAACAAAGAGATAATTCATATTCAAATCTCATGGTCCTCCATCACACAGCCCTCTGTTTATATGTAGATAGTCTTATGAGAAAATGACACCAGGCACTACCGAAATTATGAGACAGCAAGTCAAGCCTGAAGATAATAATTACTTAGTTCACACAAGCACAGTGAGACTCTTCAGCTCACAATCTTCATGGCCTGCACTAGCAAATGTACCATGTGAAAGCAGTAAATTAAAAGGACACCCTGCCTTTCCCCCCCATTCCAAAGCACTTAATGAACTAATAATGGCTTGACAAAAGCAGGAGGAGAAAGAGGGAGGTGGAGGTTGGCTGATAAGAAAAGGAGGGTGAAATATCTCTTCTTAATTTACTGTAGTTTAACTGGGAAGGGACTGGAATTTCTTCAGATCAGAACTAAGAAATGTGTGGCCATTGGTGTGGTTGGACTACAACTCTGATCAACTCTCACTGGAATGCCTGGTGGTAAGGGAAGGTGAGAGTTTTAGTCCAAAGACATCCAAAGGACCACACTTGCCCAACCTGCTTTAGAAAGATTAATTTCAATTTTAGAAAAGAACTGGATTCACAAGATAACGCTATACATGTCAGTTTAACTTGCCTGCTTACTCTGAAATCATCCCTGTAGAGCTCAATCTTCGGAATTAGATAAGGACTACAGCTTCAAAAATTTCACTATGAGAAATATTTTGGCATTTGTTAACCTGAACCACATCAAATCAATTCTAGTAATAATCTGGAGTGACCGGATTATTTTTTCCAGATACCTTTGGGAAAAGACTGGAGAAAATGCCAGTTTTTCATTCTCTCATATTCACATTTTAATCATCATCATCATCATCATCATCTCAGACAGAAGGCCTGATCCTTGCAGCCCAGGAGCAAGCCATCAGAACAAATGCAATTAAGGCCAAGATCGAAAAATCAGCTGATGACCCAAAATGCAGACTGTGCAAGGAAACCGACAAAACCATTGATCATATCCTCAGCTGCTGTACGAAAATTGCACAGACAGACTACAAACAGAGGCACAACTATGTGGCCCAAATGATTCATTGGAACTTATGCCTCAAGTACCACCTGCCCGCAGTAAAGAACTGGTGAGATCACAAACCAGCAAAGGTAATGGAAAATGAACACACGAAGATACTGTGGGACTTCCAAATCCAGACTGACAAAGTTCTGGAACACAACACACCAGACATCACAGTTGTGGAAAAGAAAAATATTTGGATCATTGATGTCGCCATCCCAGGTGACAGTCGCATTGACGAAAAATAACAGGAAAAACTCAGCCACTATCAGGACCTCAAGACTGAACTTCTAAGACTCTGGCAGAAACCAGTGAGGTGGTCCCGGTGGTGATTGGCACATTGGGTGCCGTGCCAAAAAATCTCAGCCGGCATTTGGAAACAATAGACATTGACAAAATTATGATCTGCCAACTGCAAAAGGCCACCTTGCTGGGATCTGCATGCATCATCCGAAAATACATCACACAGTCCTAGACACTTGGGAAGTGTTCGATTTGTGATTTTGTGATATGAAATCCAGAATATCTATCTTGTTTGCTGTGTCATACAATAATAATCTCAGATTCTTTGCATGCTGAATGTGCAGAAATCCTTTGATGTTAGCATTTTTTTCAAAAACAAAACACTTGAATTAAAAGAGTTAATAACCCTGATCCAGTGTCATAAATATAGTTGAATACACAAGGAGCCTGCCAGATGCCATCAGATGAGACACAGCTACTTCTGGCAGGGCTCTGTCCTCCCAGCATCCTCCAAGCATCCTAGGACACTGCTGAGAGAACAGGGGAAGCTTCCCCTGTTCCATTGACAAGAAGGGAGGTAAGCTAGGCAGTGACAGTTTCCCCCATGGGATGGGGAAAGTGCTAATGCGGGTGATGTGCGGCATGGGCCGATAGTTTCCCCTACTACCCACCTGATTTGCCCCGCTCATGGCAAATCCCTCTGCTATCACCCACAAATTGGACCTCAATGTGATGAGTTTCCTAGATCGGTCCTGTTGGCTTATGGCACAGACACATGTTGGATCTCACTAGGCAAGCATACTCAGGGAAGAGCCATTCATACTATCCCCAAGGGATGCACAAAGGGATAAAGAGTAGGTGATCCTATAGTAACTTGTCCCAAGTTATTTTGATCACATTGAAATGAAGCACTTGCAGCTGAGTGTGACATCATTTGGAAGCTACTGTAGAGAATAAAACATCAACATAATATATTCAGAATGTGTAGTAGCAGTTAATAAACATTTAGAAACTTTGTGGGAGGAAATGTGAAATTTTACAACTAGTTCCATGTGTGGCACAACATATAAAACACTAAAGTGATTTAAATGCAAGATTATCACAACACAGATTATTTGTAGTCCAGCTGTACTCAATGAGGTTTGAAGCCAACTGATAAATTCGGATTAATAAAAGGAATTTTAAAATGCCAAAGCAGACTTTACTTCCAGTGCCAATATGGGATGAAAGTATACCTCCAAATTCTGCACTATCTGTAGACTTCATGAAGCCCATAAATCAATTTCTGCAGCACTTAGAATCCTAGTTTCCCCAATCCCACCAAAAATATTTCAGACTAAACATAGTCAATCATGTCCTCTAAAAGTATATAATTCCAAACCATTTTAGGAGTTGAAGTGGATCTCTTTTAGGACCGGAGCAGATTTTCTCATCAAAACCATAAATGTATTGTGATGCTGTGGAGAATGCTGTAGAGTGAGCATAGTACAGTAGAGTCTCACTTATCCAATATAAACGGGCTGGCAGAACGTTGGATAAGTGAATATGTTGGACAATAAGGAGGGATTAGGAAAAAGCATATTAAACATCAAATTAGGTTATGATTTTACAAATAGAGCACCAAAACATCATGTTATACAACAAATTTGACAGAAAAAGTAGTTCAATACGCAGTAATGCTATGTAGTAATTACTGTATTTACTAGGGTTGAGCAAATTTTTCGTTAGTCCGTTAAATTCGTTTAAAATTCGGTTCGAAAGCACTTTTGAAGTGATTTTTGAAACATCTGCTCACTACCTTCCAAATATTACAAATTTGAATCAAAAAGTACCTTTTTTGTCTGTTTCTGATGTCTTCTGATGTAGCTGTAGCCCCTCTGAGCGGAGAAGCCATGTTGACATGCCTCTCAGCCAATCAGAGAGGGAGGGAGAGGCGTGGCCATCGTTCTGCTAGCATTTTAAAAAAATGTTGTTTCAAAATTCCCCAAAAATCAGTGGATGGGTCAAACATTATGAAACTTGATAGGCAAAGAGTGGCTAATTTTTGCTTCCATTCTGGCAAATTTCATCACAATAGCTTTCAAAAAGTGGGAGAACAAAGCCTCTGAATTTTCACCATTTATAGAAGCATTGGGCTGAAGCAGACATTTCTCCAATAGTACTATGCCTGCTTTAAAACTACAATTCCCAGGTGTTCCAGGCCCTCTCTCCTCTTAACATTCCCCACCCCCTTTTGTCCTCACTTAGAATCATAGAGTCATTGAACAGTAGAGTTGGAAGAGACCTCGTGGGCCATCCAACCCCATTCTGCCAAGAAGCAGGAAATCGCATTCAAAGCACCCCCAACAGATGGCCATCCAGCCTCTGCTTAAAAGCCTCCAAAGAAGGAGCCTCCACCACAGTCCGGGGCAGAGAGTTCCACAGCTGAACAGCTCACAGTGAGGAAGTTCTTCCTAATGTTCAGGTGAAATCTCCTTTCCTGTATTTTGAAGCCATTGTTCCATTGTGTCCTAGTCTGCAGGGCAGCAGAAAGGAAGCCTGCTCCCTCCTCAGGTGTGGATGCACTCAATTGTATATTATCCAACCCACATTTTACTATCTTGTCAACATGGGTAAGAAAATCTTTGTCAAAGATTTTGCTGAAACATGCTGAGCCATGGCACACACCCTCCTCAAATTAATCTAGACCCTCAGAGAGATTCCAAGCAAGATATATGATTTTTTATTTATTTTTAAAACATTTTCCGGTCTTTTAAAGTTTCACTAGTTCAAATAATAATAATAATATTAACTTTATTCTTATATCCCACCCCATCTCCCTGAGGAGACTTGGGGTGGCTTACATGGGGACCAAGCCCAGTAATACAGCAATAAAATATATCACCGTAAAATACATTTCGATTACAATAAATTAACACATAAAAACATATAAGATATCATAAAGCCCAACTCCACAACAACCAATAACCGACAGCCGAGCACAATGAACTGCCTCCAGCTGTTCACAGCTGGAGGCAGGGCAATAATAGGGCATGTGCAATGTGTTGCAAGGCCACTGGCAAAAGAGCTAGTAATAAAGTGCAGAGGCTGGGCATTAAGGTAGAGGTAGAAGGATTAAGTCAAGTTGTAAGTCAAAGCCACTGGAGACTCCAGGAGGACCCAGCAGCAACTGTACCCTGAACTATATCTAAACTCTTTAATAAATGTATGGAATGAAATTTTTGTGTAACTTGTATTAATTGTGTACTGTATAAATTCTTAAATGTATAAAACAGTATCAACTATACTGTGAAGGCATCTGTTTCCCCAGTGCCCCCTATTTACATAAGCTTATGAGAATAGAGATCACTGAATTATTTGAGAATTCCCTCCAGTGATTTCCCAGATGTGATAAGACAATTTCCTTTATGCATGTATGTGAAACAGAAAATGCCTTCATCACTAGGGCGCTGTTTATTCTGTTTACCTGTTTAAATGTGAACGAAGGCTTTTTGTTCTCATAGAAAAGAAGACTGAAACAAATATGAATACATTAGCCTTCTGAAAGGGCAGCCAAGCCTCTGGTCACCCAGGACTACCACCTTTTGTTTTCCGTGTCTTTTACATGTGTCTTCATGTAACTGGACACGTAAATCAATCAAGAAATCATCAGCATCCCCACATCATCATCATGTCTATGCACAGAATTGACATGATCTACCAAATGGGATCGATCTCTCTCTCTCAAAACATATAACAACAATCTTATTTCTTACCTGCCTCTCCTCGTGGCTAAAGGTGGATCACAACATCACTAAAACACATAATCACCTAAAACATTCTATAAAATATACATAGGTAAAGGTAAAGGTAAAGGTTTCCCCTGACGTTAAGTCCAGTCATGTCTGATTCTGGGGGTTGGTGCTCATCTCCATTTCTAAGCTGAAGAGCCGGCGTTGTCCGTAGACACCTCCAAGGTCATGTGGCGGGCATGACTGAATGGAACGCCGTTACCTTCCCGCCGGAGCGGTACCTATTGATCTACTCACATTGGCATGTTTTCGAACTGCTAGGTTGGCAGGAGCTGGGGCTAACAGCGGGCGCTCTTTCCGCTCCTGGGATTTGAACCTGGGTCTTTCGGTCTGCAAGTTCAGCAGCTCAGCGCTTTAACACACTGCGCCACCACCAGGGGCCAAAAAATATATACATATTAAAACATATTTCTACATAATACATATTAAATTACAAAGAACAAAGATTAAGACACAAGTGCCCCTCCAGTATTCTGACCACTTGTTTTTTAAGGGATTTTTAAAGAATACAGACAGACATTTTTGAGGAGTGAGGAGAATCTGTGAATTATTCTGGTTTATGAGACTTTGGTTCATTTATAATACCTAGGTAATGGGTATTATTTAAATATAATGCTATCCCCTGTTTCCTTCCTTTGGAATCTATTCCTTTTGAAGAAGACCTCCCTTTGACAGAAGCATCCCAATTTACCAAGTCTCAGTGATGCCTATCAAGTTATACTTATTGTCTTGCATTACGATTTTGAGACCACCCTGGTTAGTTAGTTCATCTTTCCTTCCTTTGTGTATTAGCATATAGACGTTGAGGATCATGGGTAAGTGTTACACCTTTTTGGTTTCCCTGCAGTGTTGACCTGTAAACCACTTACTTACTACTTCCTTTGTGATCATCTGAGCTCTGGCTCCTTCATCTTTGTTCTCAGGTAAATTCATACCTTTTGCATTATGTAGAAATTTTATATGTAACGACCATAGGACAACTGCATTGCATTTAGCAAGATGTGGAGACTGTATGCTAGCCATGGCTTATTTATTGGTTTGGACGGCTGGAGAGCGGGGGCACAATGGCAGTAAAATCTACAGTGGACATTCTGTGGCAAAATATGCAATAAAAAGAGAGGCTGGAGGCAATCTGGGTTTTCAAAGTGTTTACAAATACAGCTTCAAATAAAATACTTTCATAGAAAATAGCATTAAGATTAGATAGACGGGAAACAATAAATTTAATCGCATTCATTCTGCTCTTGGTTTTTGTGTCTCTCCCTCTCCCCCACCCCACTTTGTTTTGTTTTATCTATGCCATCACTTCTGCTACAGTCTGGAATTTTCTCTATCTTTCAATATCTAAAATGACTCTGATTACATTTCTTTAAAATGCAGCACAGCAGAATTGTTTTCATTCATCATTTAAAATGGTATGACAGCATTTTCTTTAGTTATGGGTAGGGGTACTACTCACTATTGTTATTATTTCTCACTATTTTGTCAGTAAAAATTAAATGTGGTATTTAGAAAAAATATAAATTGTGAACTTAAACCAAATAGCCAATGAGTCTTTGCCACAAGTCTTTGTTCATTTTTTATTTTATTTTTGCATGTTCTAATATTCTTTTGAGGTGCTATCCTGCTTCTGTAGTTTATACACATTTGGAGGGGGGTGCAGAGTTAATTCCCATCAGTACCTAACAGAACCAATCTTCCTTCCTCCTTCCCTTCCTTCCTTTTCCCCTCCCTCCCTTCCTTCCTCAGTTTCAACAGTTGCACCATTCCAACCAATCATTAAGCCATTCCCCCATGGAAAATGCACTAACACAATGATAGCACCATATTCCTCTTCAACTGCCATGGCTCCATCCTATGGAATTCTGGGACTTGTAACTTAGGAAGAAAAGATAGACATTTTAGCCAAAGAACTCTACTGCTTCAGTAAATTAGAAATTACAGTGCTCTAGTTGTGTAGTGTGAAGGCCCTTAATTGTCTTTAGGTTCAACACAAGTGATTGCTAGATCCTCCCACATATAGCCTACTCTATTGGGATAAAGTGTACTCCAGCACATTAAGTGTAAGGAACAACTGTGGCTTATATATAGTTGTAAGGATAGTTCATGTAGCAGACAAACCTACCACAATTTCTTCACATACAAGATCAGGAAGATCTTGGAGTCCCTGTGGACAACAAGTTAAACATGAGCCAGCAATGTGATGCGGCTGCTAAGAAAGCCAACGGGATTTTGGCCTGCATAAATAGGGGTATAGCATCTAGATCCAGGGAAGTCATGCTCCCCCTCTATTCTGCCTTGGTCAGACCACACCTGGAATACTGTGTCCAATTCTGGGCACCGCAGTTGAAGGGAGATGTTGACAAGCTGGAAAGCGTCCAGAGGAGGACAACTAAAATGATCAAAGGTCTGGAGAACAAGCCCTATGAGGAGCGGTTTAAAGAACTGGGCATGTTTAGCCTGCAGAAGAGAAGGCTGAGAGGAGACATGATAGCCATGTACAAATATGTGAGGGGAAGTCATAGGGAGGAGAGAGCAAGCTTGTTTTCTGCTGCCCTGCAGACTAGGATGCGGAACAATGGCTTCAAACTACAGGAAAGGAGATTCCACCTGAACATCAGGAAGAACTTCCTGACTGTGAGAGCTGTTCGGCAGTTGAACTCTCTCCCCCGGACTGTGGTGGAGGCTCCTTCTTTGGAGGCTTTTAAGCAGAAGCTGGATGGCCATCTGTCGGGGGTGCTTTGAATGCGATTTCCTGCTTCTTGGCATGGGGTTGGACTGGATGGCCCATGAGGTCTCTTCCAACTCTACTATTCTATGATTCTATGTTTCTATTTCATTATACAAAAAAGATAATTGTGGGAGAAACCATAACTGGCAGATTTCATCCTTCCAGACCAAAACTTTGAGGCTGAAACCCAATGACTAGGCTCAACTCAGCTCACTGAATCAACAGCAGAATGATAAGCCAACACTCATGCGAAATGTGATTGATTCAGTAGGTCTACTTTTGTGTGGATTAACAATTGGATTTCAATTTGAATGCTTGATCCTTAAAATCCTAGGTTTAAATTCATGTGCAATCAGTCACTTCAGTACTGATCATGATTACAAGTTCTTTTTTCCAGGAGTTTTCTCATCTTTACAGGGAACCTGATTACATTAAGGTCCTCAAGACGGATAGTGGGGGCATCCATCTAATTTCGCTTGTCACCATTGTTCTATATGCCCACAATCCGTACTGCCAAAGTTTTTTAAGGATCGTCACATTAAATTTCAGTATAAAATAAACCACTTCGCTACTTGCTCCACTGATGGGGTAATTTATGCCATCACATGCCCCTGCTCCCGAATGTATATAGGCCAAACGAGCAGGGAAGTCAAAGTCCGTATTATAGAACACAAAAGTAAGATCAGGAAACATTCTACTGATTCGATTTTTATAAACATTTTCAAGATCTAAAACACAATCCTGAATCACTTCGGGTCCAGGTTGTAGAAGTTGTCACTCCCTCCAAAGGCATAGGTTTCCAGACATAGCTCCTACAGCGTGAATCTTTTTGGATTTTGACACTCCAAACGGAACATCTGAAGGGGTTGAACAATACCAACTCTTATGATTGTTTTTAGTAAAGATTGATAATCTTCCTTTAAATGTGACTCTGGAGTAACAGCAATTACATTACTTTACAACCACCTGACCATTGTGCTTGCTAGGCTTGAGCGATCCATGAAAAAATTGATTCTAAACTCGTTTCAAAAGTAGAGGGCGCCAGCGTTTCGTTTCTGATGTCATTTCCGAATTTTGCCCCCCAAAAAATTCGAAATTAACGAAAATTCGTTATTTTCTAAATTAATTCGTTAATGGCGGACGCGCATGCGCAGTGGCCAAAATAAACAGCACGAGGGGAGATTTTACAGGACTCTCCCGCCCTCATTTTTTGAGTGATCTTCTTCAAACTTGGTACAGTGGTAGAACACATTTAACACTGATAGCTCACCAAAATTTGGAACGTTTCCCTTATCCTCTGATTTTTGGCGAATTTTCATAGCTTTTATAATAAACCATTTTTTAATAATTGCAGAAATCTGTTCCTGGTTTGAAAGTCTTATTTCCTGTTTCATTGGGTTGTCTTTACTGTGAAAGTCATTGTTCTACTTCAGAAACTTTGTTTTTGTGGCTGAAACTTTGTTAAATTGGTGGACCAAACCATAATATGTTCCATCCATGTCGCTTGCACAAAGTTCAGGCAGTGTCATAGATTTTGCCATGTTTCTATGACAGAACCAATTAGGAAATGACATTTATCACCCAGGAACAGAAATCATAGTACACCATCAAATCCTTCCTGACAGATGGCCATCAGCCTCTGAATAAGGAAATTAGTTCCTGGTTTGAAAGTGCTATTTCCTGTTTCATTGGCTTTTCTGGGCTGAGAGTGTGTGACTTGCCCAAGTGGGTGGCAGAGTGGGGAATCAAGCCACAATTGGAGTCCAAAATTCAAACCTCTTCCTCCCTCCTTCTCTCTAAACTTCTCATACCTTCCAAGAATTCACATACTGTATGAAAGTTTGGTCAAGATGGTTAGAGGAGGGCAACTAAAATGATCTAGGGTCTGGAGAACAAGCCCTATGAGGAGTGGCTTGAAGAACTGGGCATGTTTAGCCTGCAGAAAAGAAGGCTGAGAGGAGACATGATGTATAATATGTGAGGGGAAGTCATAGAGAGGAGGGAGCAAGCTTGTTTTCTGCTGCCCTGCAGACTAGGACACTGAACAATGGCTTTAAACTACAGGAAAGGAGATTTCACCTGAACATTAGGAAGAACTTCCTCACTGTGAGCTGTTCAGCTGTGGAACTCTCTCCCCGGGCTGTGGTGGAGGTTTCTTCTTTGGAGGCTTTTAAGCAGAGGCTGGATGGCCATCTGTTGGGAGGGATTGGATGGTGTCTTCCTGCCTGGCAGAAGGGGTTGGGCTGGATGGCCCACGAGGTCTCTTCCAACTCTACTGTTCAATGACGCTATGATTCTAAGTGAGGACAAAAGGGGGTGGGGAATGTTAAGAGGAGAGAGGGCCTGGAACACCTGGTAATTGTAGTTTGCAAGTGGGCATAGTACTATTGGAGAAACGTTTGCTTCAGCCCAATGCTTTTATAAATGGTCAAAATTCAGAGGCTTCCTTCTCCTGCATTTTGAAAGCTATTATGATGAAATTTGCCAGAATGGAAGCAAAAATTAAGTACTCTTAGCCTATCAAGTTTCATAATGTTTGACCCATCCACTGATTTTTGGGGATTTCTGAAGCAACATTTTTTTAAAATGTTAGCAGATCGATGGCCACGCCTCCCTGTCCTTCTTCCTTCCACTTTGATTGGCTTGCTAAAGCTTCTGGGAAATGGAGTTTTTTCTCTCGTTATGGCGAATTGCTTCATTTCCACTTAAAAGAATGGTCAATATTCAGAGGCTTCGTTCTCCTGCATTTTGAAAGCTATTATGATGAAATTTGCCAGAATGGAAGCAAAAATTAAGTACTCTTAGCCTATCAAGTTTCATAATGTTTGACCCATCCACTGATTTTTGGGGATTTCTGAAGCAACATTTTTTTAAAATGTTAGCAGATCGATGGCCACGCCTCCCTGTCCTTCTTCCTTCCACTTTGATTGGCTTGCTAAAGCTTCTGGGAAATGGAGTTTTTTCTCTCGTTATGGCGAATTGCTTCATTTCCACTTAAAAGAATGGTCAATATTCAGAGGCTTCGTTCTCCTGCATTTTGAAAGCTATTATGATGAAATTTGCCAGAATGGAAGCAAAAATTAAGTACTCTTAGCCTATCAAGTTTCATAATGTTTGACCCATCCACTGATTTTTGGGGATTTCTGAAGCAACATTTTTTTAAAATGTTAGCAGATCGATGGCCACGCCTCCCTGTCCTTCTTCCTTCCACTTTGATTGGCTTGCTAAGGCTTCTGGGAAATGGAGTTTTTTCTCTCGTTATGGCGAATTGCTTCATTTCCACTTAAAAGAATGGTCAATATTCAGAGGCTTCGTTCTCCTGCATTTTGAAAGCTATTATGATGAAATTTGCCAGAATGGAAGCAAAAATTAAGTACTCTTTGCCTATCAAGTTTCATAATGTTTGACCCATCCACTGATTTTTGGGGATTTCTGAAGCAACATTTTTTTAAAATGTTAGCAGATCGATAGCCACGCCTCCCTGTCCTTCTTCCTTCCACTTTGATTGGCTTGCTAAGGCTTCTGGGAAATGGAGTTTTTTCTCTCGTTATGGCGAATTGCTTCATTAATGGTCAATATTCAGGGGCTTCGTTCTCCTGCATTATGAAAGCTATTATGATGAAATTTGCCAAAATGGAAGCAAAAATTAAGTACTCTTTGCCTATCAACTTTCATAATGTTTGACCCATCCACTGATTCTTGGGGATTTTTGAAGCAACATTTTTTTTAAAATGCTAGCAGATCGATGGCCATGCCTCTCCCTCCCTCCTTCTTCCGCTCTGATTGGCTGAGAGGCATGCCAACATGGCTTCTCCTCTCAGAGGGGCTACAGCTGCATCCGAAGACATCAGAAACAAACGAAAAAAGGTACTTTTATTATTCAAATTCGTAATATTTGTAAGGGCAGTGAGCAGATGGTTCAATATCAATTCAAAAGTGCTTACGAAACGAATTTTTAACGAATTTAACGAAATAACGAAAAATTTGCTCAAGCCTAGTGCTTGCCATTTAAGAGTGAAATTAGTTACTCAGCTTCATACTCGCATTGGAATCAAACTGTTTGCAGAGTATTCCTGTTTAAAACTTAGATCTTTCTGTGAGTATGACTTTTACATTATCTTTGTTGTGTATCGTGTATGTCTCATGTAACTATATGTATTCTAAATAACTGGTAGCCACTATATGTTCCCTAAAGGATCCACATTTTAAAAAACTAAAAAAAAAACCAACTGAAAAAAAAGGACTACAATCCACCTGATGAAGGCTCTTTTGAGTTGAAACTGGTTGTGGTTTTGCAGTCTACTATCCATAATAAAGACACAAGAACAATCATTATATATAAGAAGAGGACTCAATTTGTGAATGTGGAACAATCAAAGAACTAAAGAACATTTATTGTTTATGAGAAGAGGAGTAAATTCCTTCTTCAAGAGAAAAATATTGTTTCTACTCTGAATGTAACAGTCCTTTGATTGTTTAACAACACCTTTTGTATCTGTTTTTATATTGATGTATTGAACTAAATTTAGGTTTAATGATTTCTGTGTTACTGTAATAGTGGATTCTTGTCTTTGTAGTTCCAGGAAACCCATTTAAGACTCTTCCGGGACGGAGCCATGACAGAGCCCCACTGGAAGTAGCCCTTTGTCATGTCTCCATCCTGGAAGCATCCTAGGGCAGAGCCCAAGTCTCATGTGATATGGTTTTAGGTCTACAGAAGACAGATACAACAAAAAAAAACTTGTGGTTTGAAATAATAGCATTTGATGAGTGAATTCTGTTGGCTTCTACTCGGTCTGGATTAAGGTTCATGTACAAGGTCTTGTGGACGAATGGTTCAAGTATCTTAAATTGTATTGTTTTAAATCTATTTAGTGTACTTCGTTAAATTATCTAATTGTTTTAATTGCTTATGTTTTATCTTTTTATATTGTATATTGGCATTTAATTTTTCCAGACTGTGAGCCGCCCTGAGTCCCGTCGGGTGAGAAGGGTGGGATAGAAATGATGGAAATAAATAAATATGCAAATGTAGGAGAAATCAAAACCGACATAAGATTTCATTCTTAAATCAGTGGGTTCTGCTTGACACTTGTGGGGAGACACTCTAAAATCTACTTTCAGTGAAGTAGAAATTAAGGTCTTAAACCTAATCAGTACATGATTTAATGCCTCATGCTGCAAGCATATGAAGAATGGCAAGCAAGTCACTTGCTAGAACTAAAGCTGATGGTTTAACCCAGACACAGCATAAACCATGAAGACGCACTTAACAGGAAACTTCCCTCTATGTGGCTAGCTGTTTTGTGCTGAAAACACAAACTCAAAGAAGCTTATATTTGATACTAAAATATCATCAGGCAGACAATGAATCATTGTGAGAGAAGGACTGTGGTTAAGACTATATGTGCATGCTTGTCACTACACTGAGCCATAGTTGCTTTTTTTTCTTTTGAAAAAATTTATTAAATTTTTATACTACATTGAAAGAGTGAGAACAACCAAGGTATAGAAAAGTAGGAAAAAGAAAGAAGA
Organism: Anolis carolinensis; assembly: GCF_035594765.1. Lineage (NCBI taxonomy): Eukaryota > Metazoa > Chordata > Lepidosauria > Squamata > Anolidae > Anolis > Anolis carolinensis. The sequence goes on from NC_085844.1 coordinate 94,383,819, forward strand.
GTAAAATCTACAATCTACAGAAATATAGCCCACACACAACCAAAGGGGGGGGGGGGGACAAAAAAAAAAGGATGTGACTTCCATTCCATCTTCTTGGATAATATTTTCTTATTATTCAAAAATATTTTTCTTACTAAAAAAAAGCAAAAAATAGTAAAATTGTCTCTTGTAATCTTCATTTTCTCAAGTTATCCAGATAGTCCTGAAGATCGTCCCAATTCGTTCTTCTCATTATCTTGCCTGTATTCAACAAAAAAGTCAATTCGTCCATATCCTTTATTTCTCTTACCTTCTCCACCCACTCTTCAATTGGTGGGACTGATTTCTGTTTCCATTCTCTAGCGAAAACAATTCTAGCGGAGGTCGTAATATAAATAAAAAGTTTATCTTCTTGTTCAGTCAATTGTAAGTCTAAGTCTGTAAATCCTAATAGATAATACTCTGGTTTTCTTATAAATGTTCTTTTTAAAATCTTTTGTGATTCTTCATGAATCTTCACCCAAAACTTTGTTGCTTCTTTACAAGTCCACCATATGTGATAGAAGGAGCCAACTTGTTCTTTGCATTTCCAGCACTTATCAGAAACTGTTTTGTACATTTTGGTTAATTGTTTCGGTGTAGTATACCATCTGTGGAACATTTTTATCCAGTTCTCTTTCAAATCTATTGCATATGTATATTTTAATTTTTTGCTCCACATTTGTTCCCATTCTTTCATTTGAACTGGCCTTCTTAAATTTTGGGCCCATTTTATCATACAATTTTTAACCTGTTCCATTTCAGTCAGTCAGGTAAGTAATATATTATAAATATTTGATATTACTTTCTTTTCTAATTTTAAAATCCTATCCCAAATCACCTCTTCCCAACTAAAACCTAATTTTTTAGCTTATATTTGATACTAGAATATCACCAGGCAGACAATGAATCATTGTGAGAGAAGGACTGTGGTTAAGACTATATGTGCATGCTTGTCACTACACTGAGCCATAGTTTCTTGTTATAAAACTCTACCTACATGTACATACAATAAAACAGGGCTTTGGCTGATCTTCCATGGCTGAATCTACATGAGGGCTATATCAAGCTCCACTGTATAGTATATCTGCCCTTTTGCTGCACAGAGACCTGTTTTAAACCAAATTAAATTCAACTTGGAAAGCTACCCATGATGACAAAGCCACATTGTTGCAAGGGGATGTTTCTACTGTGTGCACATGTTCACCATATTAGTTTATGTCTGGTCACACAATCACAGCAGTTGTGGGGGGGTTTTTGGAGGGGAAATCTTTTTATACATGATTCTGTTATGCATGCACATTTACTTAATCAAATGGCTCTTGTTTTCCTTGTTTTTCTCATTGCACACCTCCACTTTTGCAAAGTGAAGCTAGTAGAGCAGGAAGGGGCTGAAATGCTGACTCAGAAATGTGTACAATAGTATGCATGCAAAAGTTTGTATACAAACATCAAATTCAAAAGAAAAAAAGTCAACACTGCTTTTTCTGGATATTGATATAAACAAGAAAGCTACCCTTCCATCAAGTGACCTGGATCTCACCAACCTGAGACACACTATCCCTTTTTCTAGAAACTGAGTACTGGGCAAGGCCTCAGTTTGTCTTGTTAATTATACATGAACTCTGGAATAGAAGGATCACTTCCCATGTAAATTACAGTTTCTACATCTCATTATAATACTTTAGAGTATTATACAGAAATAATAAGACAATAATTACCCTCTGTGCACATGGTAGTTCAATAATTATTACAGAATTAATTGATCTCATTTGAATGCAGGCATATTTGGCAATGTTACGGGTGCTCTGGGTGATAAAGGGTTGCTTGGCGTGTTGGTGTGTCTCTTCTGATCCACATCACCTGAACACTAACTATGGTCTTGATTTTGTTTGTCTAGCCTGAACTAGATTTATAATGCATGGAATAGAAAGAATATCTGTTTAGATAATTGGGCATCAGGGATCCTTGGAATTCTTTATTATGCACAAGAGCTGAAATAACATCTGTTCCTACATTTCTGTTATTCAAGGTTGCTTTGTAGTTATCACATCTTAAGAGACCTCTAAAGTGTGAAGCAAAGAAATTCAGCTGAAAATTCACATTATGTAGAAACCTTTTATATCAATTTAATGGGGAGTAGGTCAGACTTAGATTGAAATTAGAATTGTGATTAAAATACTTCATCTGGATTTTCAGGTCAAAGAGTATAACTGTTTCCATAGAGTAAAATTTTCTTCTGGAAAAAAAATAGTTGTGCAAAAATTAGATGTGTGTCTCATTCTACATTATTTCTTAGTTTCTAATCTTCCGCACCATCTTTTAGCTTCAGCTTGCTGCTGCTACTTCTTCTTTTCTTTTTTTTCTGAATTACTCACACAGGTAATGATAACTAGTCAAAGGCCCTAGTGCTATTTAACAAATCAGACTTGGCTATGTGATGCCTCCACTGAGGAATAGTAAAGCTAATTGAGAGCTGGTGTGAGTAATGCAAATTAGCAGATGAATGTTTGTGTGTGTTTTTAAAGCCTGCCAAAAATGTCACAAAAAAGAAAGTAATTTTAACTCTGCCAAAAATGTTCACCTCAGTCATACTCATAATAAAATGAATGATTTGGTTGGGCTTTCATGAGAAAAGTTCATTTTTAAAAGAAACATGCAGTACTCTATTGATTTCTAGAATTTGTTATTTTATACAAGCTATAGAAAGTAAGCCACTTACTCATCATGAAGTTAAAAAAAAAACCATGTTGAGGCCATTGCATACACATGTCTGCATGTACTTCCTTTTAATAGAAGATTAAGCAGAAGTAGTAAATGATGTTTTGACTGCATCACTACAGCCAGCAGGTAGAAGCTTATATGTTATAGAAAAAAGAGAGAGATTGATAGGGAGAGAGAGAGAATAAGTAGTTTTCTTCTCCCACACATATCAGAGAAAAAGGCTATAACACACCCCATACACTTCTCCAAAACATTGTTTTGCATTGCATGTACTAAAATCAAGATATGCTATATCAACAGCATCCCCTTTATCTGCCTAGAGATCTGGTTAGTCTGGCATCACTTATTTTTGATAAAATTTGTTTATTTTTAGTGATTATGATATTCCTAAGTGCTTACAGACTGAGTGTTTAATGATTTGCTTTAGAATGTTTCCTGGTATCTGTGTCAGGCTGACAATAAATATAATAATCTTTTTTAAAAAGATGGAGGAGAACGCAAAAGCTAGGAGAAGCTGTAGTAGTTGAGAAAGGACACAATCCCACTCCTTCTCCTTTTCTCTTTTCCTGTCGAGTTATTTGAATACAAACCGTTAGAACTCAGGGCCCTTCAATACAGCCATATAACCCAGAATATCAAGGCAGATAATCCAATATATTTGCTTTGAACTGGATTATCTGAGACCACCCTTCCAGTTAAATGTGGACTTTATACAGCTGTGTGGAAGGGGCCCCATTCTGCAACAACTGAAGTATATTGAAAATAAAGGAGAAGGAGAAACTGGGACATTTTAAAAGTGAGACAACAGAGAATTAATTGGGATTATTCCTACAAAGTTTGAGGGCATGTTGCTTGTGGTTTTTGTCCTGTGAAGTTGGCCTTGTCTTCTTTTGTGCCATAAAGATAATGAATGATGTCTAGGCCATGAGACCGGAGATCAACTTGAGTTGTATGTTTTCCGGGATGTATGGCCATGTTCCAGAAGTATTCTCTCCTGACATTTCGCCCACATCTATGGCAGGCATCCTCAGACCTCTACAGTTCCTTCTGTATTTTAGGGCCTGTGGAGAAAGGCCTTCATTCTCTTTCACTCACTCACATGGTTTTCTCTAATTTTTTGTCACCATCTCAGGAGAACCCCTAGTAGCTGCTGGTTAGCAGCCATTATTTTGCCTCAGAATGTCCCTCAAATGACACTACCCCATCATTCAGTAGTGAGTTGCATTCCATAGCTAATAGTCACCAAATGACTACTTTCATTATTATTTGTGGCACGAAAAGTTCTTTAAATGGATCTAGAGAGAGAGAAAGACAGAAATTGAGAATTACTGATAATGCCAAGCTACCAATAGTAAAAACCCCTCAGAGGTCATCAAAAATACCTCCCTGGTCTTCTTTCCACCTCTATTCTCCTCTTTTGCTTGCTTGAGAGGAAGAACAAATCAGAAACTCAGCCCAATTGAAAATATTGAAACTGGGGTGTTGAGAGGAGATATGGAAGTTCTGATTGCAGCATTAAATCAAGAACAATTCTTTGACATATTTAAGGACCCTGTCCTATATTCCAGGATCTGATCCCAGATTAACTTCTTATCCCAGTTTTTTTTTTTATGTCAGGAGTGACTTGAGAAACTGCAAGTAACTTCTGGTGTGAGAAAATTGGCCGTCTGCAAGGATGTTGCCCAGGGGACGCCCGGTTATTTTGATGTAGATTATATGGCAGTGAAGACTCATATAATCCAGATCAAAGCAGATAATCTGAGATCAGATCATGGGATAGAGGGCAGTGTAGATCCAGCCTAATTCATTTTGTGTTGCAATATATCAAAGAGTCATACCAAAAAAATCAAGTGATGGACCTGCACATGCTTTTCAAAGGGCGTTTACATATGAGGTTTTAACTAGAGCACATTCAGGTTTCTTAAATACTGTACGATTGCTCCCAGGCACCTCCGCCCAGCATCTGCACAAAACAAAACCCCCAAGAAAAGCCTTTAAAAAGAAAATAACTTACTTGGCTGCCATTCGCCCTTCTAAGGAGCTCTCCTGTGCATCATTTCTATGTGCCAGGAGAACTCCGGAGAAGTGGGAATGGCAGCCAGGTAAGTTAATTTCTTTTTGAAAAGCCTTTTCAAGAGATTTTTCAAGGGATTTTGGGAGGGGGTGGTAGCTATCTTGGTTTCTTGGGCTCCAAGACAGCTGTGTAGATAATCACCAGAAGTCGTGTGGCATGATACCCAGTCCTCATCCACACAGTGTCTGCAGCTGGAAAAACCCGGAGCTTCTGAAAGATCCAGGTCTTTCCAGCTGTCAAAGGGTTTTCCTGTTTTAACTTGGAAAATAGTGGAACACTGGGAACTACCATTTAGTTTCAAAGAAAAGGACAAGAAAATTACCAAGAGAATGGGAACACAGCAAATGTGAGAGCTCTATAATATAAGCAATTCTCAATGCCTCACTCTCTGCCATGCCAGAAATTTGTGAAGGAAAATCCATGAGGGTCAGATAAGTCTTATTTAGAGGGCAGTGCCCTTCCCCACCACCACCCATAGCTATGCCCCTGGCTCCTGCCCACTTTTTGTGCCTTGTTTGAAATCACTTGCTTTGTTCTGTAGATGGCATGTTTGGAGCAGAGCTATTAGCTAATCATTATATGGGCAACACTTTAACCTGATTCAGATATCCAAGTACTTATTAGGGCTAATGGATCCAATTGTGTCTGTTTCCCCCATTAGGCAAACAACTATGTATCTGGTGCCAGTATTCTATGCTGAAACTTGTACATTACCTTGAGCAATTCTTCTGTGAATCAGGAATGGACTGATCATGGAATTCAAGCTATTTTGAACAAGTTAAGATGCATTTTATTTTATGTGTACAGCTAATCGAGGAGCCTAAAAACCTGGCTCTTCCAAAAGGCCTTCGATGATTAATCATTGTAGGTTCGATTTATCTGCCCATTTAACAATAGCCCCATCGATGATGTTTTGCCAGTATTATAATGCACTTTATTGACTATTTTAGCTGTGGATCTACCTCTCTCTTTTTGAAATATTCTGCGCTTTGGCCCAGATCCGTGTTTTACTCTCCTGTTTTTAACATTTTACTCTGTATGTTGGTTTATATGATTGTTTTATTGTTGCTGGTGTTTTATTGCTGGGATATTTGTTTTATTGTACTGTTGTTGTTGTTACATTGTGTTGGGCAAGGCCTCATGTAAGCCGCCCCGAGTCCCTTCGGAGAGATGGGGCGAGGTATAAGAATAAAGTTATTATAAAGTTATTATTAATTCTTTCCTTCTCAATGCAAAGATTGTGATTATCCAAATAACTCCATGAATCCAAGCCCTTGACTCAACATTTACTAAATATATATAGGAAATAAAGGGAGGAAATGTTTACAGACCTGGAAGTGAAAGATAGATGATATGCTCTCAGAGGAAGAGCATAATGTAAAATATGATTCTTCATATGATCTCTGTATCTCTGCCACTTTAAAAACAACCAAACATAGCAATGCTACATCTGTAATGGATGTTAATATTTTTGGTGCTTTGTTTGCTGTTTTGTAAAATGAAAACGATGCCTACAGACCAAGAGAAAGAAAAAAATCTAGAAGACAAAAATATATACAGCTTTAATCCTGCTTGGGTTTGCAATCTGAAAAGCTCTAAATAATTTAACAAAAGATTTAACTTCTAACAGCCTGGAAATGACACATACAGAAGAAACCTTCAAACAGGTGAGCGAGAGCTTGTGGTGAAAAGTAAAAGGGGAAAATGCATTCAGTTTCATCCCTTTTGTTCCAAACAAGGCTTTATAGGCACATCTTCAAAACCAATCTCTTTTAACACTGAGAAAATCATCATCATCATCACTACCAACCATCACCATTCTTATAAACATTGTTTTATATCAAATGTGGGTGCACCCATTGTTTCCGGTATTGAAAATTCAAACAAACTGGAGCTACAGAAAGAAAGATGAGAGGGTTTCAGCCAAGAGACATCGCTTGCCTTTGTCATCCCACTCTCACTCTAACACATTTGAAATGAATAAAGATGGGCAAAGTGCCAGAGAAGAGTTCTGGCTCTCTCAGCTTCCTCTGTGCAGTTTTGAGAACCCCAGAAATATGACTTGATGGATCAGAAAATGCACTTCTAATTTCCAGCACAGAAGGTGACCAGATGCTTCTGCAAGCTCATAAACAAATTAAGATTGTGATGACTTGGACCTCTTTAATTTGTAGTATCTGTTAATCAGAGACGTATACAGCCTTTGAATGTGGAGGTTTCAATTAGTTCAGTTGGTTAATAGCATTGATAGGCCCCTTCCTACATGAAGACCTTTCTGGGCACTATAGGCATGGTGCAAATGTGCATCTTGATAAATTTCCCCCAAGATATCAATCTGCTCAGAATACAGTTGTATCTCACTTTAACCGTCATGGCTACATCCTATGGGAGCCTGGGGAAGCACTAAAGACCTCTCACTGAAAACTATCTGCAGGATCCAGAATTTCATAGGAAGTTGCCATAGCAGTTAAAGTGAAATCATAACACTCTAACTGCATAGTGGGAAGACACCCTGGACTACATGTAACTAAAGAAAAAATGTTGTATATCCTCATCCTGCACTTTTGAAAGGCTTGCAGGGAATTTTCTAGATTTCCCATTTAACAACAGCAAGTTCTGCAGAAAGCAGCACCAGTTGTTAAAGCATGTCAAGTTGATGATGGGGTAGATAGGGGCTGCTATTAAGAAAATAAATAAATAAATAAATATAAATAATAAATACAACTATGTACATGAAAATACAGTATGTTGTAGTAATTTGAAGGTTGGACTACAGTTCCGGAGACCAAGGTTCAATTTACCATTTAGCCAAGGAAACCTACTGGGTCACCTTGGGTAGTCAAATTCTCTGAGCTTCAGAGGAAGACAAAGCCAAATCCCTGTTGAACAAATATTGGCCAGAAATTCCCAATATGGGTTCACTTAAGGATTGTTATAGTTAGAAATTACTCAAACGCACATAACAATATATGTAATATTCTTTAAAGCATACATGTGCTCTCCTAGCAAGCCTGCTCATGTGCAGACTTGCTGGGAGAGAAGGAAGGAGACTGGGAAAAAAGACTGGGAAAAGCTGGGACATGAGCAAAATCATCATAGACTATCCCTTGTGGTTGGGTATGATTGTCTTCCAAAGATAAAGTCTTGGTGGTGGGTCTGTAAGTGACTGTAGAGACCTAATAATCTAGATCTGCATGGTCTTTCACAATAGGACATACAGTAGAGTCTCACTTATCCAACATAAACGGGCCGGCAGAACGTTGGATAAGCGAATATGTTGGATAATAAGGAGAGATTAAGAAAACGTCTATTAAACATTAAAATAGGTTATGATTTTACAAATTAAGCACCGAAACATCATGTTATACAACAAATTTGACAGAAAACGTAGTTCATTACACATTAATGCTATGTAGTAGTTACTGTATTTATGAATTTAGCACCAAATATCACAATGCATTGAAAACATTGGCTACAAAAATGCGTTGGATAATCCAGAACGTTGGATAAGTGAGTGTTGGATAAGTGAGACTCTACTGTATATTGAAAACATTGATTACAAAAATGTGTTGGATAATCCAGAACGTTGGATAAGCGAGTGTTGGATAAGTGAGACTCTACTGTAATTTCTTTTAGATAGAAGGCAGTTCTGAAGCAAAACAATCCAGACTTAATTACAAGAAAACTGTCTGAATATTCAAAAGTAGGTAAAATTAAGCATTGGGCATAGTCAAACTGCATAAGAGCTGATAAAAAATAAATCCATCTATTTCCTACCTATATAGCTTTTAGACTTTTATCTTCTACTATTTAGAGCATTATCTCATAATACTAAAGACAGAATCATAGAGTTGGAAGACACTTTTTGAGCCATCCAGTCCAACCGCCTGCTAAGAAGCAGGAAAATCACGTTCGAAGCACCCCCGACAGATGGTCAACCAGCCTCTGTTTAAAGGCCTCCAAAGAAGGAACCTCTCTTGAACAAAGGAAGGCTTAATTGTGGATCACATGTTCTGCATGCCAGAGTTGAGATTCAGAACCCATGTCTGCAGGTAGGCCTGGGAACAACTTTACTTTGAAAGCCAGGAGAACCACTACTACTTTATATAGATAAAAACGGAACTAGAAGAAACAATGATTTTATAATAAAGCTTTATCTATATATTTGGCTTGGGATCCGATGTCAAGAGCCATCTCACCATGCCATTTTGATCTCCCTGCTCTATTCACAAGATACCTGTTGTCATGCCACTGTACTAACTTGTAGAGTTGAGCAATCTGAGTAAACCATGAGCCGTTTTGTGTCCCGGCTTTCGGTGGGGGCCCAATCTGTTTTTGGGAGCTTCCCAAATACGGGAGGACAGTTATCTGTTTTCACTCTGGGGGTGCTGAAAGATCTGTTTTCTATCGACCCATTATGGGGGAGGGCTTCCCAGGCTCCCCTTCCCATCATTTTGGGTATTTAAGCTGTATGTTTCTACTCTACAGGAGAGGGGCTCAGGTGTAGGCAAGTGTGCCTGCTTTAAGGAGGCTTCTTGCCAGTTTCTATGTTAGAGGAGAAGCACTCAGTTGCAGGCAGGTGTGCCCTTTAAGGAGGTTTCATGTTTAAGGCTGTTTTTCTAGAGGAGAGATGCTTGGCTGCAGGAGAGGCAGGTGAGCATGCATTCTCTCAACAGCATCAGCATGCCAAGCGGCTTTCCAAGTGGCATTTTAAGGAGGCCCAGGGAAGGAAGGGCCTGTAGCTCAGTAGAGATATCCTCCATGGACTACCTTAAAATGCCCTTTGTTTTCAGTGCCTGCAATCTCCTTTCTGCTTGCCAGTTTTGCTTCCTGAAAACTGTTTTTAATTTTATTCTAGAGGAGAGGGAGACTTCTCTTTTTGTTTGCTAGTATTACTATTACTAATAATTATTATCTTTTAGAAGTATTTTCTGAAGGAGAGGAAGGGGAGGAGAAAAAGAAGGTAAAAGGTTGACTCTCCATCTCCAAGCCCCTAAATGCAAGTGCGCGCACCACATTCACCATCCATCAGGTCTCCAACTCCCAGTCAGTCCCACTAAATAAAAAGAATCAGGACATCTTTGATATGTAAAGGCATTAAGTTGGTTCATTCCCTTTCCCAGCACTGACTACTAAAACACTGGTGAAAACAAAAACCTAAGGTCTTACAATCCAGGGTGATGATCTGCATTTTCAGAAGTATATAAATAAATCAAAGTTTGGCCAGAAATGAATTAAAGGGGTGCAACTTGAGTTTTTAAGAGGTCAGTCTCTTACTGTTAACTGGCCTTACCATTTGATGTTCAGAAGCACATTGTTCGTCATCATGGAGGTTCAATTTAGCTCCCATAACTGATAAGTGGGGCCTCTGGTGGCGAAGTGTGTTAAAGCGCTGAGCTGCTGAACTTGCGGACCAAAAGGTTGCAGGTTCAAATCCGGGGAGCAAAATGAGCGCCCGCTGTTAGCCCCAGCTTCTGCCAACCTAGCAGTTCGAAAACATGCAAATGTGAGTAGATCAATAGGTACCGCTCTGGCGGGAAGGTAACGGTGCTCCATGCAGTCATGCTGGCCACATAACCTTGGAGCTGTCTACAGACAATGCCGGCTCTTTGGCTTATAAATGGAGATGAGCACCAACCCCCAGAGTCAGACATGACTGGACTTAATGTCAGGGGAAATCTTTACCTTGAACTGATAAGTGTTTACAAAGCTATTTGTCTAAAGCACCATTTGTCAATTTCACAAATGGTGGTGTGGTGAATTTGCACTTGATTTAGGTCCGAACTTCAAAGAAATTAATTAGAATGCTGAACATATTTTATTCACAGGGCCCTGCATTTCAAGTACAGTGTTCCCTCACTACTTTGTGGTTCGCTTTTTGCGGATTCGCTGTTTCACGGTTTTTCAATAAACTCTAAAAGAATATTATAAATCATAAAAAATTACAATTTTCAGCCTAAGGAAAGGAGGAAGGAGAAGCTAAAGGGAGAGAAAAGGAGCCCAAGCTGCAACGGGAGGAGAAGGAGGCGATTTATCAACACAGAATTGGTTGATAAAAAGTACTAAAATAATATATAAATATATAGCCTCCCTATTTTGCGGATTTTCACTTATTGAGGGGGGTCCTGGAACCTAACCCCCGCAATAAGTGATGGAACACCGTAGTCCCTTTAAAGTGTAGATAGATATATATATATAAAAGAAACCCCCAGCTACTGCTCCATGTTGTCTATTCTTCCTTTTAATACTTATTCTCTTTTAATATTAGCCAGTCCAAGATCTTAAAACTCTGCACTTTTCCTAATTTTTAAAAACACGGACAACTGAAGTAGTAGCTGTCCTCTTATTTAGGGGGCGAAATGTACCTGCTCTTCCCAGGCACTGATTTTCCTTCGCTCATTTTAGTGGGATGCCATAAAAAGCTGGGCAGTAAAATGTAGAACATTTCCATCTATTCAGGGGAAGGGGAAAAATCAGTGAATGGAAACCCAAACAACCCTGCATTCATACTGTTTCTGTGCAAACAACTGCTTGTAATAGTTATTTACTGAATTTTACAGCTCACTGTTAACCCGTGTAATAAAACATAATGACTTGGACAGTGCAAAAGTAGCAGCTCTTTTTAATTTTCATTCCATTGCCTTTTCAACACTTGTATTTTCATTTCCAGGAATGTATCATAAATTGCCAGAAAAATTAGAATTAATTTGTGCAGCAAAATCCAAACAGATTTTTTCCCCTTGTCAATTCACTTTTCAGTTTTTACTGTGTAAGGACTTTTTTTAACAACCTTCCACCCTGTGAAAGCGACATGTTATGAGGTGTGACCCTAAGAACACTTACTTGAAGTACTTTTTTTTTTCTTCCTGGATTCAAACTGAGATTTGTGGTCCAGTCTTCTCACACACACATTCACACACAGTGCATAAACATCACAGGAGAACAGATGTGGAAGCATGTCCTAGGCGTGTGCAAGAACACTGGCAGCAGTAGAAGCCAGTTGAACTTTTTTTTCCATGCCAGGAATGACTTGAAAAACTGAAAGTTGCTTCTGGTATGGAACATTGTATGTACAACTTCAAGTCTTTACCAAGGCTTTTGTTGCCATAGTTGAAGTTGTACACATCAACAAGTTCCTCAGCAGACACACATTATCTCTTATCTTGTGCTATGCCTAAGACATTTGCATTGCAGCCATTGGCACCCCAGAATATTAACATTCAAGGCTGCTCCCTATTTTGTCTCTCACCCAGAGCAATGTGATTGGCACACCACTAGATTTTATTTTTTAAATAATATATATTCTAAAAATCATTAATTTTTAATAATGTCTCTATTATTAGACTTGCCTAGCTTTCAAAAATAAAAATCTGCTGGGAGAGGCCACAGTAAAGAGAGCCAATGTGAGTTATAGAAAGGACGTACTTGAGAGAGCAAGAATAAAATATGCATTTTAGATCACATGGCCACTTCTCTAACCTCTGTTGCTGTTGTTGTCATTGGCATTGTATTATACATCTTCGACTCTGGCTTATTTGTGTTTGTTTCACTGTATTTTTGAAATTTTCTTCCATACTAAAATAGAGAATCTCTGCATTTGGCATGTTATTGTTATTGTTATCAAATTGGACCAAGCAGCAATATTTGGATAAATATTGTAATTCCAAATTGTATTCTAATTGATAATATAATTCAGATTGTCTATAATTGCTATGCAAATCCCAGTGCCTGTTCACAGAGATCCCAAATTGGGTGTGTTAATAAACAGGACCAAAATACAGACCTAAATAAATGTTGTTTTTACATTTGGCCCATCACTGGTTTTAGGTACCTCCCAAACAAGTGCTTCAGACCTCTGGGTTGTTGGGATTTTTTTGGAAGAGGTGTTAATGCAGAATACACATTTATACATTTGCTCTCCTTATGTGCTATACATATGGCAACACATGCAATCTTCTTCTAAGGGCAGGAATGGCTACCTCCCGATACTCTTCTGTTTAATGAAACAAAAAAACACACATTTTGAATCAATCAATCTGTCCTTGGGCATAAAGAGTCATGAAGGACAGTGTTTGATTGTTTGGAGCTTAAATGTTAGTTTATTTTGTTACATAAACTTGTGGAATTAATATTTTTCATACCTTTCATAAGTATGAAGCATCAGTCTACATACTGTTCAGTTGTTTTAAAAGGCTCTCTGGTGTTATTAAAAGAGGTCTTGGCATACAGCACAGAAAATAGCTACTACTTAACAAGGTTATTTCTGTAACAGGTTAACATACCATACTTTTAAAAATTATTAAGCTTATTAAATTTTAGTGGGGGAGTATATTCTCTAATGATATAACCTTTTAAAGATTTTTAATTTTGGTGTATTTTACATTCTGTTAATACTTTCTTGGAAGTCAAAGACAAATTCAATCTTTGGCATGTCAGGAACACTACCTGTATGTTGAATCAAGTGGTATGGTGTTTCCTGGGCATTGTGCTTTACTGTTCTGGTAGTTCCAAAAGGGGAAAAAATGAGGCATTGCAGGAGTGCTAAACTAAGGACCTCAACAAATGCATCCCATGAGTGGGGGTGACGAGGGAGTAGGGCAAAGTGGAAGGAACCATCTTACTCGGTTCCCTCCCATCAATATCTGTTTTCTGCCATCCCATGTCCTTTCATGTTAAGATTTGTCTTTCCTTTGCTTTCTCCCATTTGAAATAGGGTAACACCTGACTACTCAAAAGGCATTTTGTGTTCCATTTCTCTGCACTACAGAAATGGAGTCACACTGCTTCCCACTGGAAGTTGCTTTGCATCATGTGATGGCCTCAGTGAGACTCCGTTTTGGCAGCACAGAGAAATGGAGAGAAAATGCAGAGAAGACTGCATCTGATAGGGTCCCGGGAGAGGCCAATCATGCCTGCTCCCCCTACCCGCTGTGACAAAAGTTGCAGATGGGAAGGAGCCCTAAGGTATTGCAAAGTGGAGCCTATGTCAGCCAGACTTCCACAGTTTCTCAAAGTCTGAACCGCAAATACATTGCCTTGCCCTGCAGGACCTTCACAGCAAACCACTGTTGAGCAGAATCTGCTAGATAGCATGGTCCCTGTCTCAGTTTCTAATGGCTTCCAGGCAATTTACAAGGGTGGCCCAGCTAACAATGCCAAGATCTGAGGAAAAAATTCCTTGGTCACTTGGAATCTAAGTGACTTTACAGAGAGCAACACCAGGTCCATTGTTGTGCTGGTGCTGTTCTCTTCTTTTTTTCAATAATTTTTATTGAAGGATTTTCCTAGGGATAGGGAGGGGGGAGGGGGGAGGGAAAAGAAAAAGAAAGCATCCAAATGGGATAAGGGGGGAGGAGGAGCAATATGATAAAAGCTGGAAAAAAGAGGGAGGGGGAAAAGAAAAAGAAGAGAAAAAATCGAGAGAAAAAGAAGGTTTTTTAAAAAAAAGTCGAGCTTCCTTTCTTCATTAAGGTGGGGGTGGTGCAAGAAAAAATAAACAAAAATGCAAAAGAGTATAAGGGAATAAATTCAGGGGGAAAAAAGTCCATCATACTTCTCTTTACTGTATCCTATTGTGTCTCCAGATTTGTTGTATGTCGAGTTCAGATAAGCAGCTTAGTCTTGTTTTCTTTCATCCATTGTTTAAATAAAGTCCAGTCGGTCTTTTTTCTAGTCTTTAACTGTATTGTTGCAATCCGTGAGGTCAGTTTGTCCATATTCATAATGTCCAGCATCTTCTCCAGCCATTGGTCCTTTGTTGGTGTCACTTTCTGTCTCCACATTCTAGCGTATACAATTCTTGTTACTACTTTCTTCTTCTCTTTAATTATCACGTCCCAATATGATATCTCTGTTGCGAATCCTACTTTTTTATCCTTATTGAAGTACTCCTGCAGTTGGTAGTATTGAAGCCAAGATATCTTGGTGAGGTTTGTGTTAATTTCATCGTGTGATTTCAATCTGAAGTCGTTGTTTTCTTTTCTCAATATGTCCTTGTAAGTTGGCCACGCATTCCACTGTTCTCTTCTGACTTCAATAACCTTCTGTCTTTCTCTAAGAGGAAAACAAAGAATTGATATGCAATGCAAGATAGTACATACAGGCTTATTTCTCATATAATTTCCACCAAAGTCCCCTGAGGTTAACTAACCTATGAAGTAACTGTCTCAGGGATGACCATACATGCTACATATTATACCACATTCACTCTGTCTATGTAACACAATAATTTACTTCATGGTTTTTATTTTTATTTCCAAAGCATATTATTATGTCACCAGTATACAGTTGGTCCTCCAACTGTTAAGTTTGCAGGCTTAACTTTTGTTGATTTGAGCATTTGTGGATTTGTGTTATATATTCTCCCTAGGAATCTCTAGATCCTCCATCACTCTAAGGTGACCATTTAACACAGCTCTAGGATGCCATAGAGAAAAAAAAACCTGAAAGGCCTATGTGTCAAATTGTGACTCTATGGCACAACTCTAAGGTGCCAAAGAAACACATGGGAGGAAGCAGAGATGCCTGGAGAGGTGTTTTCTCAATTAAAGAAAAGTTGTGGTTTATCTATTCATTGTTTTTCCAACTTCGTGGGGGTCCTGTGCCTCTAACCAAATCAAATGTGGAGGGTTAGCTGTATACATTTTTGCACTAACAAACATGAAGTTTGACAAGTAAAGAGCTATGTTTTAGATATTGTTTTAAATTACAAGACAGCTGTTTTACTCAATTTCTGCTACAGCTATGAGAGACCTCTGAAGATGTCTTAATAATGAGCTTGGCGTTAATTTTAAGAAATCGGTGTGATGTGCTGCTTGCAGATTATAATGTAATTCTGTAATACAAATTAGATCAGCTCTGAATGCCTTTGAAATGCAGCGTGTTAAAAATGGTATGTACAGGTTAAAAGTTACAGATTCTGAACAACCGGGATTTACATGAAATTATCACACGTGCTTTGATAGAGTCCTAGAATGATTCAAAAGAGCAAGTTTCATATGAAGCCATCTCGTTTTCTTTGATAGCCACCTTGATCTTTATGCTGTCATCTATTAATTATATTACAGATAAGGTAAATAAAAAGTGTTGGAATATTGAGATCACAGCCTTCTTTTTTCCTGTGAAGACTAAAGGTGTAGGCTTCTATGAAGTCAGCAAGCAATGGGGGATGATAAAGGTATTCTGCCACTGTCAAGCGATATTTATTTTGGCACGTGACAGAAAGCGATCTTGAGTTCAGAAGCTCAGAGTGCAGTTGACAGGATTAAACACAGGACTGTTTTATAGAGCCAGAAGAATCAAATGGTCAAGCTTTTGCTGGACAGTATCACTTTCATCATAGTTAGGCAGTATAGTATAGCGGTTTGAACACTGGACAACAACTCTGGAGACTAGGATTCAAATCCCCACTCAGCCATGGAAATGGATGACCTTTAGCAAGTAACACACTCTCAAAGTCAAGGAAAGGCAATGGCAAACCTCCTCTAAACCTATATTTTCAAGAAAATACCTTAGGATTGCAATAAATCAGAAACAACCTGAAGAATAACAACAAATCAATTCCAGCTTTAGGGAAAGACAGTATGTTTGAAAACTTTGATTTTTTTAAAAAAAAATCTCCCTGCATATTAAAAAAATAGTGCCCTTAGGAAGAAATTTGACTGATTCATTGTCATATTAAGGATTTTGTGGTATGGGAAATCACTCTATCTGTGCCCCCCCCCCCACACACACACACATATACGTCGCTGTCGTCTCACTCGTTCAGTCGTTTTCGACTCTTCGTGACCTCATGGACCAGTCCACACCAAAGCTCCCTGTCGGCTGTCACTGTCCCCAGTTCCTTCAAGGTCAAGCCAGTCACTTCAAGGATACCGTCCATCCATCTTGCCCTTGGTCGTCCTCTCTTCCTTTTTCCTTCCATTTTCCCCAGCATCGTGATCTTTTCCAAATTTCCTGTCTCCTCATGATGTGGCCAAAATACTTCAGCTTTGCCTCTAATATCCTTCCCTCCAATGAGCAGCTGGGCATTATTTCCTGGAGGATGGACTGGTTGGATCTTCTTGCGGTCCAAGGAACTCTCAGGATTTTCCTCCAGCACCAAAGTTCAAAAGCATCTATCTTCTTTCTCTCAGCCTTCCTTATGGTCCAGCTCTCGCATCCATAGGTTACGATGGGGAATACCATTGCTTTCACTACGCGGACCTTAGTTGCCAGTGTGATGTCTCTGCTTTTCAGTATTTTATCAAGGTTGGCCATTGCTCTCCTCCCAAGAAGTAGACATCTTCTGATTTCCTGGCTGCAGTCTGCTATACACATATACACAGGGCATGAAATAATAAAATTCTAGGAAATTCGAATCATTCAAGTTTTCCTATTTTATCAGCAAGATCAGAAATGAGTGGTTAAGATTAGTTATTTGTTACATTTATTTCATCTCTTTCTTCCATTCAGGTCAAGGTATCTGCATGACTTTCTTCTGTCCCGCTTTATTTACAATCTTGTCAGACTGAAATAATCCTGTGGACTGGCCTGGGTACTGTGTGCTCCCATTTAGCAATCCCACATGCCATATACAGAACATTACTCAGAAAATCTTGGTTGAAAATGTTCCATAACCTAATTTTAAGTGTGTAGGTAGCAATTTTAGAGAGTAGAATATTAAATTTGGTTTTTTAAAAATCCATACTCAAATTCCCTGTAGGCTGCAATGCCTACTAATCAGCACTGTGTTCACCTCAATAACCAGTATTTTTTCACTGTGGGTATGTTTGAAACTGTTAACATCACACACCTCATAGTGAGAGGACCACAACTGGTTCCACATTTCCTCCTGGTGAACTCACCTCACTGCTAGGGAGTGGTCTGTATTTTTAATCCTTTACCAATTTTTTTTGGCCACATGGCCTTAGATGCTCACATTTCTTTTCCCATCATGCATGCAAATAAATTAAATTTTTGTGCAGGAATGCTAATATACTAATATAAATGTGTTCACACAGACAAACCTTTGTTTAAATGTCTGCCTAGGAAAGAGCTAAAGGTAAAGGTTTTCCTCTGACATTAAGTCTAGTCATGTCTGACTCTGAGGTTTGGTGCTCATCTCCATTTCTAAGCTGAAGAGCCGGCATTGTCCATAGACACCTCCAAGGTCATGTGGCCAGCACAACTGCATGGAGTGCTGTTACCTTCCCACCAGAGCAGTACCTATTGATCTACTCACATTTGCATGTTTTCGAATTGCTAGGTTGGCAGAGCCTGGGGCTAACAGGGGGAGCTCACCCCACTCTCCTGGTTTTGAACCACCAACCTTTCGGTCAGCAAGTTCAGCAGCTCAGAGGTTTAACCCACTTTGCCACCTGAGGCTTTTCCTCCCACCAACCAGCTCTACATACCAAGTGAATTTTTATCTGCAATTCATCGGTGGATTTTAAGTTGTATTTTATCTCTGTGTATCTTGTTGTATGTCTTTTATCTTTTGTTTTAAAGATGTTGTATCCCACCTTGAGCCACAGGGAGAGGAGAGTAATAAATTCATTATTATTAATGTTATTATTATTATTGACACAATGATGTTGTATGACACAGCAAACAAGATAGATATGCTGGATTTCATATTGCAAAATCACAAGTCGAACACTTCCCAAGTGTTTAGGACTGTGTGATGTATTTGCTGATGATGCGTGCAGATCCCAGTAGGGTGGCCTTTTGCAGTTGACAGATTGTAATTTTGTCACTGTCTATTGTTTCCAAATGCTGGCTGAGATCTTTTGGCACGGCACCTAATGTGCCCATCACCACCGGGACCACCTCTACTGGTTTCTGCCAGAGTCTTTGAAGTTCAATCTTGAGGTCCTGATAGCGGCTGAGTTTTTCCTGTTGTTTTTCGTCAATGTGACTGTCACCTGGGATGGCGACACCAATGATCCAAACCTTTTTCTTTTCCACAACTGTGATGTCTGGTGTGTTGTGTTCCAGAACTTTGTCAGTCTGGATTCGGAAGTTCCACAGTATCTTTGCGTGCTCATTTTCCAATACTTTTGCAGGTTTGTGATCCCACCAGTTCTTTACTGCTGGAAGGTGACTTGAGGCATAAGTTCCAATGAATCATTTGGGCCACATAGTTGTGCCTCTGTTTGTAGTCTGTCTGTGCGATTTTCTTACAGCAGCTGAGGATATGATCAATGGTTTCGTCAACTTCCTATTATTATTATTATTATTATTATTATTATTATTATTATTATTATTATTACTACTACCATCACCAATAACTACTTCCCTCAATGACATAGTGAAGTAATGCCACCTGGAAAAAGATGTCTGCATGCCTAACCTCAAAATAAAGGTTTTCTGCAAAACCTCAAAGTAAAAGGCAAAGTTTACTGAAATGCTTTAAAGACCAAAGAAATGTATTGCAGACAAACTATCATGGACATTGTGTGCTTTTTGTTTAGTCCATGCAGACAAGCTGTAAGCTACCACTGTGCAGTGGAAATGCCATGGAAGATGTCTTACAGAGCTGTAATCCCTGACATAGCATTTGCTCATGCCAGAAACTGGAGCTGAACTACAGATCTCAGAAACCTCGACTGAAAAACCTAGTTTTCATAGAAACCTAGATAGTTTCATAGAAAAACCTAGATAGTTTTCATAGTCAGTGACAATGTGTACCATGTCATATTTCTCCCCAGAATTCATTTTGATCATAACCAATCTGATCCTAGTATCAGAAGAGACTATCTGTGGACTGGGGTTCTCAATGCCCTCCTTGTTTTCTTTCTGAACAAAGAGATTAATGGGTAACGTTAGAAAAGAGGAATAATGAGGTGACTCAGGATCACAGCTAGCGGAGCTCTGTACACACCGCCAGGAACAGGTTGCTCACTGGGTTATATTTGCTTTGATCTTGCGCTCAAATATTTGACCAGCGGTGCTCATTTTTGCAAGTATTTTTAATAGAGTGACCATTTACACTCCAACTAATAAGAGAGATCAAAAGAGGGCAGTGGCTTTCATGAAACTACAGGTGTGTGTATGTATATATTTATATATGTATATATACGTATGTGTGTGTGTGTGTGTGTGTGTGTATACACACACATACACACACACACACACACACATATATATATAGGGAGTGGGGGAGAAATTATTCTTTTATAATTTAAAGAGAAACACAATACTAGAAAACACTGTGGTCAAGTAACCAGTCTTACTTGCTGAGACTGCAGTTCAGATGCCTGCCATAGATGGGCAAAATCAGGGTACTTAATGATCCTCATTAAGGCTTTTTGCAACTTTTAATTATCCCCAGACTTGATAGCCAATCAAATGGACAATGTCTTCAGAAGGAGAACTCTTCTCTAGCAGCCCTTCAAATAAGGGGTTCTGATCTGTAAGAAAGGACACATAGCTGCCATCCTGGTCCTTACTTAAATGCCTAGCTTGGCTTTTGAAAAGGGATATTACAGGACTGAAACATTATCTTACATATCAAAATACTGGTAGTTATGTGCTTTTAAAGACCTTACTGAGTGGCATATGAAGGAAAATTCCCAAAGCTCTCCTTCTTTCTCTCTCTGTCTTCTGACTAAAATGCAAACCACCAATTGTTCTTTGAGTAAAGTTATAAGAAAAACTGATGGTTTTCCAATATACTATTAGAAGTTCATAATACATCTCACTAAGCGCAGAACTGGAAATGGTATTTTGGGGCCCTTCTACACAATGTGGGTCTGAGCCAGCATCCAGATTGCCAGATCAGGCCCACATGGCGTTCCAATTGGGACTTTCTCAACCACTTTGGAGTTAGGAGGGAGACACTACTGCCCAGCCATGCCAAATACAGTTCAGTGTTGCTAGGTAGCCAGTAGCCACCCTAGGAGTCCCCTCCACCCTTCGTGTCATGATTATCTCCAGACATGACATGCCACCTACCTGCTTCTTGGTGCTCACACTGATGTCAGTTAGAGTACCACTATGCTAAGAGAACTGAGAGGAGGAAATCTCCCCTCCACCCCCCATTGAGATGTAAATGGCTGATGTTAGCCAGAGCTCTGAGAACAAGGTAGCTGGGATTCTGTGACTAAGGACAGCTGTGACATGAGGGGAAATGAGAGTGGGCTGCAATCTTGTGTCCCCAAGCTGTCTGAGCTCAGGGAACACCTGGTGATAGTGAAGACCATTATGGTCACTTCCTTAAGAACCAGTCTGTCTTCACTGCCCCAAAGTTGAGGGAAACCTAGAATCCCGGGTCAGGATTTGGGCTTTCCTCTGACTTAGCTTAGACAAGGCAGATCTGGGTTAACCTGGGTTAAACCAAATCAACCCCATGCAGTGTTTATCTGCCATGGGAATGGTCCACTTACACAATAACCTAAGTGGTAAGTGTAAATGAGCCTTAAGGAAACCTTTACTGAATTTGTGAAGGTACACTAGAAAGTTGTTGCTTTTTTGTTTAGTTTTTTCGTGTCAGGAGCAAATTGAGAAACTGCAAGTGGCTTCTGGTGTGAGAGAATTGGCCATCTGCAGGGACATTGCCCAGGGAATGCCCAGATGTTCTGATGTTTTACCATCCTTGTGGGAGGCTTTTCTCATATCCCTGCATGGGGAACTGAAACAGACAGAGGGAGCTCATCCACATTCTCCCTGGATTCGAACTGGCTACCTTCAGGTCAGCAACCCAACCTTCAATTCCACAGTCCTGCGGCACAAGGGTTTATCCCATTGTGCCACCAGGGGCTCCACACTAGAAAGTTGTGTACACCCAATTCAGGGATTTATCTTCTAGTGTTCTAGTGGGGAGAGCATACTCCATGAGAATGGGATTCATTTATCAACATTTTACAAATAAGGCATCTCCAGCAGTGGTATAGTGGTATCATGTTGCAAAGACTTTAAGAGCCTGGACTTTTGAATAAATAGAGATGATGATATCTGTTGTCAAAGGCTTTCATGGCCGGGATCACAGGGTTGTTGTATGTCTTCCAGGCTGTATGGCCATGTTCTAGAAATATTCTCTCCTGACGTTTCACCCACATGTATGGCAGGCATCCTCAGAGGTTGTGAGGCATGGAGAAACTAGGCAAGGAAGGTTAATATATATCTGTGGAGAGTCCAGGGTGTAAGAAGAGTTCTTATTTAAGGAGCTCCACTGGCTGCCGTTCATCTTCCGGTCCCAATTCAAGGTGCAGACCATCACTTATAAAGCCCTAAACGGTTTGGGACCCACCTACCTTCGTGACCGTATCTCCCACTATAAACCTGCCCGATCTCTCCGATCATCTGGGGAGGCCCTCCTTTCGCCACTGCATATATCCCAGGCCCGCCTTGTGGGTACTAGGGAGAGGGCCTTTTCTGCTGTGGCCCCTCGACTATGGAATTCACTGCTCATTGAGATTAGACAAGCTCCCACTCTATTAGCTTTTTAAAAAGATTTAAAAACATGGCTCTTCCACTGCTTTTGGAGAGTAACTGTTATTTATTCCTTTTCCTGCTCCTCTCCAACATCTTTCCTCTAGACGGTTCCACTTCCGTATGTCCCTGCTCCCTGTGGTCTCCATTCCCTTTATCTTTTCCACACGAGTTTTTATCTTTGTATTCATGCGGCCGGCCCTGTTTTTTACTGTTTCTTTGATTTGCGTTGTAGTGTATATTGTATATTATTACTTATTGTATTGTCTAATTGCTCTATGTTATGTTGTATTTATATTTTCTTATATTGTTTTGCTCTGGGCATGGCCCCAGGTAAGCCGCTCCAAGTCCCCGTTGGGGAGATGGTGGCGGGGTATAAATAAAGTTTTATTATTATTATATTATTCTTTGTCAGTTGGAAGTCAGCGTGAATGTTGGAGTTAATCACCACACCCTGGACTCTCCACAGATATATATTAACCTTCCTTGCCTAGTTTCTCCATGCCTCACAACCTCTGAGGATGCCTGCCATAGATGTGGGCAAAACTTCAGGAGAGAATGCTTCTAGAACATGGCCATACAGCCATACATACAACAACCCCATGGTGATATCTGTCATGTCATCTCAGGTTTCTTTTTCATTCACAACTATTGTGTGTGTGTGGGGGGGGGGGTGATTCCCCACAAACAATAACACATATGCTCGTGTATAAGTTGACCCCATGCACAAGTCAAGGGAAGATTTTTGGGCCAAAATTATGGATGACCCATGCATATGTCATCCCACAGAGAAGGGAAAACTCAGCGCTTCCTCACAGGATCAGCCACCCTTGGCCACCACTGCCATTTCCTTGCCCCGGCCTTCAAAAAGGCAAAAAGCAGAACCATTACAGATGGAGTTGAGGTGGTCAATGCTTGTTTTAGGTTCCTCTGGAATGGACTAACCTCTTCCCTTTTGTCATTCTACTCAGAATAGGAGGGGTGATTCCTTTTATATATATATAAGTGTTACGGTATAGCCACATTGGCACATCGATACATTGATTCTTTTGGGGGGGGGGGAGGTGACTAAAATCTCTAGATGTGTACATAAATATATCAGGCAGTGTGCTGTGAGCATTTCAAAATATTTCCATCCATCCCTGACAAGTAGGAAGACAGTGCTTTACCCATGTTCTATACCAGAAATAGGGACTTCCCTTACTAAATACTGATGAGGGAAACATATTCAACTGAGAACCTTTGCTGTTTCCAAATCCACAATATCTCCACATCAAGAGTCCATGTGTTGTTTTGTATATGGAGGGAAGAATGGGTTTCTTGTGTACCAGTCTCACCCACAGGATCACTGCATTTACTGGATCCACCTTCAACTTGCATATGCTAAGCAGAAGATCTGAAGAAGAATGTTTCCATCTTCAGCTGAAGAGATGTATAGATTCATCTACACCAGTGATTCCCAAACATTAGTCCTCCAAGTGTTTGTGACTTCAACTCCCAGAAGGCCAACAAGCCTTCTGGGCCAGGTTCTGTTGGATTTTAGGCATAGAGATCCAACACTTTGAACTTAACCCAGAGACATTCTTTCCCATTTCCCTAGCCTGCTCCTTGCCTCTTTATCTGTGAGATAAAGAAATCTGCATGATAGTTCATCTAAAGTTGTAATTATGTTACACATAATTCTTTCTGATTGTTTTTCTCTATGTGAATACTCACTGAAATTCTCCAGAGTAGTTTTATTCCAATGAGTACATCTGTTACAAAATTTGTGGTGTGGATTGGAACTGTTCACATTTGTTTCTTCATTTTATCAACTCCTTTTATAGTAAAAAAAAAAAAAGTTTATTTTTGCAGAAACTATGGAATGCAATTAGGTAACTAGTTATCTCAAATCTAAATATGCTGACTGGTTGCGGTTTTGAAAAGGGTTTTTAAAAGCTCAATGCAATGCAAATTGTAGAAAGCTATCTATTAGTGTGATTTAAAAAAATAAAGTTGCATAAACACTGTAGAAGCAGGAAAGGCTCAATTCTGTCACCATGATATCTTGCAACAGCTTGGCATAGGAAGAAGAGACTTCATTGGAAAAGGGAGAAATAGGGAATGGAACTGTTTCAATACAAATTCCTAAAATATATGCATTGTTATATAATGTGTTGTCGAAGGCTTTCATGTCTGGGATCACAGGGTTGTTGAATGTTTTCCGGGCTGTATGGCCATGTTCTAGAAGTATTCTCTCCTGACGTTTCGCCCACATCTATGGCAGGCATCCTCAGAGGTTGTGAGGTATGGAGAAACTAAGCAAGGAAGGTTTTATATATATCTGTGGAAAGTTCTTGAAGAGTTCTCACCCTGGACTTCCCACAGATATATATAAACCTTCCTTTCTTAGTTTCTCCATACCTCACAACCTTTGTGGATGCCTGCCATAGATGTGGGCGAAACGTCAGGAGAGAATGCTTCTAGAACATGGCCATACAGCCTGGAAAACATACAACAACCCATTGTTGTATAGTAATGATCTTTCAGAAAATTTTTGTAAGGAAAGAAAGGAGCATAATTTTTGACAGCAAGGAACTATCACTTCTCCTTATTTATATCGTGTCAAAAGCATTGCATAATAAATAAGTTTAAAAGTGATAAAATAAAGGAATCACAAACAGCTAAATAGTTTTGGACCAAAAGCAGGCAATAGCAATTGCATTGTCCGTAGCTTTAAACAACTCCTCCTCCGTGCATGAGGCAGGGCATTGTGGGCAAGCATACATATGAGGAGTTGTTTGTTCAGCTCCACAGTCACACAAGGTGGAAGATTCCTCCAGGTAGTGCCATCTTGCCAGGTTGTCTTTTGATCTGCCCACTCCACTTCTCAGTCTATTTAGGGACTTCCAAGTTGCCCATTCTTGGTTTGCCCCTGGAGGTAGACCCTCATGGGGGGCCATCCAGTTGGGATTTACTGGTTTAGCTGCCCAGAGGGACACCCTTGCTGTTGCTGGGGGGACATCAAGATGAGTGGTAGTTCTCATGAAGCCTTTTCTTGATTTGAGTCTGGTGGGAGGAGGGTGATAGTCATACAGTGGGTGGCTTTCACAATGTTCGACCTTTTTTCTCTCACAGTTAGCAGCAACTTCCCGTCGCACGTCAGGGGGGGCAATGCCAGCTAGCTTATAGAGTTTATCAACAGGTGTAGGTTTAAGGCAACCTGTGATTATTCTACATGTTTCGTTCAGTGCTATGTCCACCTGCTTTGCATGGGCAGACTTGCGCCAAACAGGACAGGCGCCAAACAGGGGGCCGGGCTGTGGCGCAGCTGTTGAGCAGCTGCCTTAAATCACTCTGACCATGAGGTCATGAGTTCGAGGCCAGCCCGTGGCGGGGTGAGCACCCATCAATTAAAAATAAAAAATAGCCCCTGCTCGTTGCTGACCTAGCAACCCGAAAGATAGTTGCATCTATCAAGTAGGAGATAAGGTACCACTTATAAAGTGGGGAGGCAAGATTAATTTACGACCTGGAATGAGGAAGTGCCGTCAGTGTGGATGATGAAGCAGCTGCTCCCCCCTGTGGCCAGAATCGAACATCCCCTCAGAAGAAGGTTAACTTGCCTCTGCGTGTGTCTCTCAGTCTCTGTTTGATGTGTTTATGGGCATTGAATGTTTGCCCTATGTGTGTTATAATGTGATCCGCCCTGAGTCCCCTTCGGGGTGAGAAGGGCGGAATATAAATACTGTAAATAAATAAATAAATAAATAAATACTCTGCAGTTGAGAAAGACAAGGCCAGGGCTGAAGTTCTTACTACTTGTGGGTCTGCACCCCATGCACTTCCAGTCAGTTTCTGCAGGATGTTATTGCATGCAACTACTTTGTGCTTGGTGTTCATGCAGTGTTTCCTGTATGTTAGTGTTCGATCTAAGGTGACACCAAGGTATTTGGGATGGAAACAGTGTTCGAGCTCTTGGCCTTCCCAAATAACTTTCAGTTTCCTGTTGGCTTCACGGTTGCGTAGGTGGAAAGCACACACTTGTGTCTTGGAAGAGTTCGGCTTCAGGTGGTTCTCTTTGTAGTAGCTGGAGAGATCTTTCAAGGCATTAGTGAGTTGCTTTTCAACTGTTTCAAAATCTTTTGCTTGTGTTGTAAGGCCAAGGTCATCAGCATATATAAAGCTCTTTGTGAGTGGTGGCAGTGGCTGATCGTTCGTGAAGATGTTAAACAAGGTCGGTGCAAGAACGCTTCCTTGGGGTAAACCATTCTTTTGCCTCCTCCATCTACTTTTCCTGCCCTGAAACTCCACATAGAAGCTGCGGTTTTCCAGGAGGGTCTAGACAGTTTTTGTAAAGTCAAAGTCCCGGGTGATATGGTAGACTTTATGCAACATTTTTCTATGTTGCACCGTGTCATCGGCTGCCGTAAGGTCCACAAAAACTATTCCCGTAACGCAGCCTTTCTCATAGCCTTCCTCGATATGCTGAGTCAGATGGAGAATTTGACCTGTACAGTTTTTCCCTGGTCTGAAACCTGCTTGTTGTGCAATAAGCTTAGGTTCGATGACAGGTTCTAATCAATTTAATAACATCCTCTCATAGACTTTATATAGATGACATAAGAGGGAGATTGGTCGGTAGTTCCTGGCATTGGAGGCATCTTTACCAGGTTTTAAAATGGCAATGATCTTAGTTTTCCTCCATGCTCTGGGAATCTGTTTGTGTGAAGAAAGGGATTCCTAGAAGTGGTTGGGGGGTGCAGAGGGTGCAAAGTGCACCTTGTGACACCATTGGATGGGATTAAACCAAAATGATGGTCTATAAAATGTTTGTGTACTGTTTCAACAGAAATGTGTCGGTTTTTTATTTTTAAATATTCCTGTAGTTAGATATAACCACAAAACATAGGAGAACAGAATCCATGCACACCATATTACATCATAACTGCCTATGTTCAATGGCACATATTCTTTAAAATTAAAGAGTTTGGGCAATGATGCTCTTGAATGCCAGTTCTAAACTAAGCCCCATTGCTATTTAGTGCAGTTCTATTTTCGTCTCTGTTGGATATAGAGAGGGAAAACTCCAAGAATCTGTAAAACATGTGAGCCTAGAAAGTTACTTTCAATCTCACACATTTTTAAAAAGGAATATATATGGCCCTCAATTGACCTTGTGCTGAAAGTCAATATTGGAATTATTGCCTTGGTGAGGAAAGGAGGCAGATGGGGAGGAGAGGGCAGAGTTAGGACCATATCTACCGGATTAAAAATCTGAAGACAAGATACAGTGTCTGAGCCCAGGGAGAGATTCAGAGCTTTGCTTGTATTGACAGATGATTAAAGGACTTTGACTTCTCGTGCATTTAGAAAGGTCAATCATTCTGTGATAACAGAGAATGGCACCTCAAATCCCAGTTCCCTTTTCCAGATTCGTACTATTTGGCAAAGCCTACAGCATATAAGACAACAGAGGGTATGCAGCTGACACCCAAGACCCCAGCCTCCCGTTGCAAAGCTTCATAAAGGCCATTTGCTTCTAGGCCTCATAATTATGTTTAGCTGATAAAGCCCCTTCCATTCTGCTCTCTCTTTGAATCCCATTTCCAAAAACTCCAAAAAGTTTTTTATTTGACACTCACTGATTTAAAATCATTAAAAAATATTCTGTTTATGTTGTTTTAATTGTTGGCTGCTATTGTGAGTTATTTTAAGAAAGATAAAGATGTAAAACACAAATGTTTCAGAAGCAACTTTTTTCATCAGAGCTGAAATGAAAATGACTGGATAATGCTTCATGGTGTTTATATAGTGCTACCCCTAAATGTCAAAAGTGGTGTACATGCATTAAGCTAAAAATCCTTACAAGGGCTTGCAAAAGAAGCCAATGAACATTGCCAAGTGACATCAAAGAATTATCAAGATGACAAAAGTTATTAACAAACCAGTAGGGTATGTAACAGTTGGCTTTTGCCTGAACCTATTGGAAAGGATAAAGTTTTATTTCTTCCCCTACTATCCCCCTGCAAACTACTTTTGCATTTTGAATTCAGATTGCAGTGGTTGAAGTAAGCTGAGGATATCATCTTAAGTACAGTTGGTCTTTGGTATTCATGGGAGATGATTCCAGGATGCTGGGGATACCAAAATATTTGAATCTATAAATAAAATGACATAAATAAAATGAATTCCTTATCTAAAGTGTGGACATCAAGGTTTGCTTGAAATTTTCAAGCTATGGGTGATTGATTGATTGATTGATTGAATGGATGCAGATTCCATAGATAAACAGGGCTGGCTGTACCTAATAGGTCAGTCAATCAATTTATTTAAGGCTTAGATCATGAGTTTTTCACATACAGAAAAACAAGTAAATACATATAAATCTAATTATAAAATTATAAAATACCAAGCAATGCAACATTAAAAATACTACATAAACTAGCTCTTGCATAGTTAGAAACAAAGTAAAATTCAATACTATTGAAGACTTAGGGGGCTTCTAGACATGACTTAAACCCGCACTGAAGCGGGTTTAAAAACCCCTCTTTGACATGAGTTTAAGTCCCTACAATCCACCCAAAACCTGGACTTTCCCAGGGAGCGTGGCTACATGCTATCCTGATAACTATCAGGATGGCATGCAACCACCCTGAACTCCCCAAAATAAGTTTAAAAACCTACCAGGCTGCCATTATCTTCCTCCTTGCACCCTCCTGGTGTGAGAAAAGATTTTTCCCTGACATAAAGTCTAGTCATGTCTGACTCTGGGGGTTGGTGCTCATCTCCATTTCTAAGCAAAAGAGCCGGCGTTGTTCGTAGACACCTCCAAGGTCATGTAGCTGGCATGACTGCATGGAGTGCTATTCCAGACAATTAGGGATCATTAAATTAAATGACATCAGATTTAACAACAGAACGATTTTTGTTAGCAAATGAGACTGTCTCATTGTCTTCAATCAGAATAAGTGATTCCTAGTACTTCCTATCTCAAGGGTTGATCAATATTTGTTTGGGTTTGGTTTTTTCCATAAATTTGAATGTAATCTTTTGAGATTCTAAAAGATTTAGTGATAACTTTCAGATTCATCCTTCCAGGCAGAGGCCGTGCTTTTATTGTTATTTGTTGTCAAGTGGGCTTTGGTCAGTTCTACATTGACACTTCAAATAGACTCAAACTGACATCTCAGATGTCAGTTGAAGCCTTCATGGTGGCCCAAAATGTACTCCCTGAGCCCTCTTGATGGTGACAGGGAGTCTCTAATGCACAGCCATGCTGTACATATTTTGGTATAGCTGGGTAGGGAATCAACTGCCACCCCTTCCCCCTATGAACCTATCTGATCCTTGGAGGAAGCTCTAATCTCCTCTGCCTCATAGAAGGAAGACTCTCCAAGGATCAGGAAGGTGGCCTGAGTTCAAGGTGCATCTAGGAACTGACTTCAAATGTCTGGACTGTTCCTAATTCAGGGGACAACCCAACTTCTCCTTCAGGAATTGGATCCCCCCCCCCCCAAGATTAGTTTAACATAGGGTAAAACTGTGTTAAGTAGATTTGTCCCAGATTAATTCAAATCAGCCCTATGCAGCATTTAGCCACATGGGGCTGATTGCTTTCTAAACTCACCTAAGTAGTTAGTGTAAATGTGTTTGGTAGTTTGGTAGAAAAAGTAGTTCAATATATGGTGACATTATGAATGAGAATCTTCAACTGTCTTGCTTGGGCAAGTTCAGGGCCATGGCTTTCTTTTTTCCTTTTCTCTTTTTTCAAAAAGAAGATCTTTTAATACTCAAATGAATAGTAAAAGAGAGAAAAAGAAAGGGGAGATGGGGAACAAGAGAGGGTATAGTATGCAGGTTACACAGAATATTAGTTAAACACTTCTATACATGAGTCTATTGGATCATCAGAGACGTTGGGGGTATCGTTATACATATTCTTTAGTATAGGAAGAAAGTAAGAAAAGAAAAAAATCTCTCTACCCTACCACTCTCTGAAACGCAAACTGCTCCCAGACTCTGGAACTCCTTCCCTAGAGAGACTCAGATGGCTCCATCCCTGCTTGCCTTTCATAGGGAGCTGAAAACATGCCTCTGTCATCAGACATTTATAGAATGATAAGAACAGGGGCTATGTAGTTTTAAGTGTAGTTTTAAATAGATTTAATGTTTTGTGCTATGTGATACAATTTTTTTGTTTTTTTAATTATTCATATTTTAGTGCATTTGCTTTTTTTAATTGTATTGTGTTCAATGTTAGCTCCCTTGAGTCCCTGTATCAGGAGAAAGGTGGGATAAAAATGAAGCGAATCATATGTGGACAGTACAATACATGCTCCAATTATTTGTTAAAATCTTTCTCTTTGATGTGAGTTTGCATCCTTTTATAATGAGTGTAGTGAAGTACGAATTTTGGTTTACAGATGTTATGTTTAATTGTGTGTTGCGTGTTTATGTTTTAAAAGGGTAAGTATTACTGTTATTGCATCTCAGCACTCAGAGGCTGGTTGCCATTTAGTTGAAGAAAGTGCAAAGTTTAAAAAAGAAAGTCAGTCTGTGCTCTGATGAGGTACAGGGAAGATTGATTCTAGGTTGATGGGATCAAGGAGACTCAATTGTTCATTTTGAGTCGGTTTTAAATAAGTTTGGTGACTTATTTAATGTAGTCTGTGTCCTGGTAAGGCACAGAGAATCTGTGATAGTATATCACAGGAGTGACCGTGGTTTGAAGTCACTGGATAGTCCAAGTTTCAGACTTTGGGAACCAATCCCAGCTGGACTCACAGAGATCCATTGAAGTAACAGTTAGAAAGGAGCAGAGGAATAAGTTTTAACTACTTTAAGTAAAAGAAGTGATACTTTAGAGAGTTGATTCATCTCATTCTAGTATTGTAACTGTTAATAAGAATACCTCTAAGTGAGAAACAACATTGTAACCACTAAGCTCTGTGCCTGAATAAACTTGTTATTGTTCTTCCAACATCTAAGCCTCTATCGCATATATTCTAAACCAAGTTACGCTACCCTTTAAAGTAAAAGTAAACATCTCCCTGCATCTTTGGTGGTTGCATCTTTACAAATTGGTGGCAGTTGTTATTAGCACATTACAAATTGGTGGCAGCGGTGGGATAAAAAGATTCCCCCTGCCTGAAAGAACCTTAGACGTTCATAGTCCCTTACAATGAGGTACAAAAACTTCTGTTTTTCTCACTCTCTTTCATGCGTATGGATGCAAAAATGTGTGAAACATGCTCCAACCCCACTTTTTGGCATGGCATCTTAGATCTTTCCCCACCCTTCTCAAAATAGGATTTCCACCTTCTCAAGGTAGCATACACACAGATGGCCAGATTTGGTTTCTATCCCATGAACTTTTCATAATTGTTTATTCACAAATCTGTTCAGCATTAATTTATGATTGAAATTAGAATAACCTGTTTAGAATTACACAAATATTCATTTATTTGAAAACATGAATTTCTAAAGAAATGTATCAAAATTCCTTTTATGTAAAAATGCAGTTTGAAAAATAACAAGCCAAGACCCACAGCACAAAATTTGGAGATGGGAGAAACCTATAGTTTAATTACATTCTGATTTGTACTTTTGACCAGGATGTTTGGAACTGGTCTCTTCATATCAGAACTCAAAATGAACAAATTCCACATCCCTAAGGATATACATTTGTGACGGGGAGCTATATCTCCAGCATACATACTCCTATCAAGTATTGCAGCTATTTCTTAATTTGCATAGTAAGTAATACCTTGCCTTAGGTTGCAATCCTATACGTTGAACATGAAGGGCATTCTGAGTAGAGAGGTGTAGGGTTTAGGATTGAGCCCATATGTCAATATTCAGACACTAATTCAGCGCTTCCATTGGACTCAGGGCCATTCCCCTTTATCTTTAACAGAGTTCCTCTTTGGCAGATTTGGGTAAAATGTGTAGACTTAGTAGGCAGCTAGGATGATATTATGCTTGCTAAATTGCAGACCCAAAAAGACTAGACATCTTGTTCAAGAGATCAATAGATGGGTCCCTAGTCCAACAGATCAGGCTGGCCCTTTTATACAACAGTTGCACAGTTTCTTATTTCATCAGAAATATTCCACACAGCTGAATAAAATCCCACATTATGTGCTTTGGAGTGGAATATATGGCAGTGTGGACTCAGCTAGCCCAGTTCAAAGCAGATATTGTGTGATTTTCTGCCTTGATATTCTGGGTTATATGGGAGCGTATGGTCAACTTGGGCGGTTAATTGGGGACATTGATGGCTTAGATCTGTATGGCTTGATTTTGTAAATGGGTGAGATGGAAGATCTGGGAAATACATTATTACTGCCTTCTAAGTGAATTTTCACTTAACAGCTCTTCTTACTCTTTTTGGCACTTGGATTAGGGCCTTTCTGGATGCTGATGCTCATGTTATACAACCCAAAACCAGGGATGTCCATGTGGCTCATTCCTTTCAGGGTAAAATATGTTAAAACTTTTTATTACCATGATTAAGGAGAGCCTGATCTGTGGCAGCTGAGCTGGAGTGCATTTTATTAATCTGCTTGTTGGATCTGTATGCGAATTCTTTCATGATTTTTATGATTAATATTTTAATGTGTTGTTAAATATGTTTTTGTTTTATCGGGTTTCTTTTTATTTGATTGTGTTTTGTCAAGTTCTGCAACCAAAATTGATTGGATTAGTCAGCAGGATATTAACATTCTGAAACAAATAAATACACAAACAAATCATGAAATTTCCATCCAGGGATGGTGTTTGAGCTCATAATTGGATATGCATTCAGCCAGAAGCATAACATAGGAATGTTTCTTTTTTAGAAGGCATTTCAAGTCATGGAATACAGACTGAAATGTGCGGTTTGTTTATGCATCAGCTTACAGTAGGGTTGGACAGCTGGGGAAAGCTGAGGGAGGTACATCACCCCCCCCCCCGAGACTTTGGAGAACTATCCCCAAGTTCCAGTCCGAAATATAAATATAGATATAGATCTGTGCCCAAAAATGCCCCCAAGCACCCTTTTGTGGACATGGGGTAGTTTTTTATGCCACTGAAGAATATCACGCACACATTTCCATGATAACATACCATTTCCAGGTCTCTGGTCAATGTTAGGGTTGCTGGCTACATCACTAAAATAATAGGCAGATAGAGGAGAAGATTGGTTTTTGTAGAAATAAAAGGTACATCTTCCATGCTCTGCCCATTCAAACTGGTTCTGAAGAGACATGGCAACCATAGGCTAGTTCTACACTGACCATATAATACAGTTCAAACAGTATTATATGATCAGTGCAGACTCATATAATGCAGTTTAACTCCATTGACCAGCATTATATGAGTCTGCACTGATCATATAATACTGTTCGAACTGCATTATATGGCAGTGTAGATAGGGCCATAGACTGCTTTAGCATAAAATTATGATGAAATGTCTTCATTTACATGGAAGAATTGATGCCCTCTGCTGTTACAGTTAGATGCCAGATATGGTCTGATGCTGATATAGTAAAGATAGGCATGCACAGTACCAATATCTAATGCATCAATTTTTATATTACCGTATATACTAGAGTATAAGATGAGTTTTCAGTCCTTTTTAGGGCTGAAAAAGCCCCCCTCGGCTAATACTCGAGTGAGGGTCCTGGCCGGCTTATATTTGGGTCGGCTTTTACTCAAGTATATAAGTAATCAGAGTTGGACAGTCTTATTTTATTAAAGTCTTATTAAGATCTTAAATTACAGTTTTATGCAAATATTTAAAAACATTTAATCTACTGATGCCTCAAAAACATTTAACCTACGAATGCCTCATTTAACCTACTGGTGCCTGCAGTTGATGTGGTGGGAGTACAGGATGGTGTTCACCACCAGGCTCTGGATGTCTGGCTCCACACACACTGCAGAAAAGGAGCAAAGAAGTGATATATCTACTTTTGGAAAAAAAATGCCATTTTCATGGGCGACACCGCAAGGACACCTTGTTGGTATCTATTTTTATTTCTGAAATCTACCAGTAGCTGCTGCATTTCCCACCCTCATCTTACACTCAAGTCAATAAGTTTTCTCAATTTTTGTGGTAAAATTAGGTGCCTCAGCTTATATTAGGGTCGGCTTATACTCGAGTATATATGATAATTAGAAAAGCAAGTATTTTGCATATGTCCCAATTTGGAGCTTTGTATGATAATTAAGAGAAAACCTGATACTATAAATATTATGTTGAAACCTGTAATTGTCATCTAACTGGTTGTTCTGAGGTTGTTTTGTGGTTGGCCTCCCAGTTTGGCCCCTTTCTGCAGATTGTCTAATAAAAATTGTCAATGGTTTTTAGCCATGGTTGTTAAATGCAACAAAAAAACCTCTAAACCTCAGTATCTCAGAACATACAAAAAGGACAGGAATTTACATCCGTGACCTTTTTTCACAACGTTCAAGAGGCACTGTTAGGAACAGAATGCAACCCTGCTCCTTTTTTCTGTTGTTGTAATGTGTTCAGCTGGAAGTTGCTTTAATTTTTCTAGAACCATATGCTTAGCCACTGTGGAGACTTAAAATGTTTGACCCTTATTTTGGCTTTGTTTGTTTTTCCACTACCACCAGGGCTTATCTTATGTTCTTATCAGAAATCACGAGAGAAAAAGAGACAGATGTGATTGATGCTTATGCAGTAACCAAAGACTAGTAAAGCCACTGGAGAAGCAACCTTATTGTTTGCATCACAATATTTTAAATTTTGTTTGAAAGCTAAGAGTCTAAATCCAATTGCTAGTCCCAACGACAGGAGACTCAATGTACCAAATTGTTAACTTACCAAGTCCCCGCTGATTCATGGAGCTAGTTTGAACTAAACATTGAATTTAGGTTATTTTCTCCTACAAAAACAGTATGTAATAGCTGTTGTTATGGTACATGGGTTAGATTTCCTTGACTGGGCTTTTTGATCTGAATTGCATTGCATTTGTGGGAATGTATACATACACACACACACACACACACACACACACACACATTTGGGAGGGTTGGGAAAAGTTTGGAAGTGGTTTTTATATGTCATAGGATTCTGCTGGTTTTCCTGAAACAGAGTAATACAGCTATCCTTCTAAAACAAAACAAAAAACCTCTGTTTACAGTTTTGGAAAAATGGCAATGTGTCTCATGTCACCATGCTTTTTCTATTATCTTTTCAGGATACACATTTGCTTTATAAAAGTGAATGATTTCCAGACTCATACAGGCTCATTCCTGGCAATAGAGCTCAACCTTCACAGTAACAATTCCTTTTAATCACAGCAGTTGCTTACAAGGGTACCTCTAAAAAGTGGGATTTTGTAGGTGATTAAAGCTGTGTTTACACAAGCCAAATAAAACATACTCACCTCGATCCCACTGTGACCAGTCCACATGACATATGCCTGATTCTGCAGCAGAAGCTCTGCTTTCCATTGTTAATCTGGCACAAGAAGAACCACATGTTACTCTGGAACTTCCAGGAAACTCCAGAGTAATCCCCAATATTTTGACATATGGACAGCTGGGTTGGGCTGAATCCAGGGCAATCCAGTGTCCAGATACACCACTGTCCTGCCAGCTGGAAATAGCTCCTCAGCACAGCCTTGCTGATGGTTATCCTCACTTCTGGGTATCCTGTTGTAACCTCACCAAAAGTAATGTCACTAGTAAGGCTCTACTAGGATTCTACTTGTGGCTGGCAATGCAGCAGTAGCAGCCCCCAGAAGGGCACTAGAAGCAATATACTGACTGCCTAACTGTCTGCATAGCAGAATGGCTTTTAGGCACTTCTGTGGTATATCCAAGATAGCTCTGCAGCAGAGTACTCTGGAATCTGCAAGGGCAAAATGAAAGGACTTATTTTTTTATGCTGGACCTTAGAGTAAGAAAAGAGATGCCATGTTCCACACCAAAAAAATTGCTTGTCCTGGACAAAAGACATAACCAATTGCAATGTCAGCCCTTGTGATTAATATGCGAGGATTCCAAGGTCTTTTTTATGCATACAGCTCGACAGCAGTACGTGTGAAAAAGACCTTGGAATCCTCATGGACAATAAGTTAAACATGAGCCTACAATGTGATGCGGCTGCTAAAAAAGCCAATGGGATTCTGGCCTGTATAACATCTAGATCCAGGGAAGTCATGCTACCCCTCTATTCTGCCTTGGTCAGACCACACCTGGAAAACTGTGTCCAATTCTGGGCACCGCAGTTGAAGGGAGATGTTGACAAGCTGGAAAGTGTCCAGAGGAGGGCAACTAAAATGATCAAAGGTCTGGAAAACAAGCCCTATGAGGAGCGGCTTAAAGAACTGGGCATGTTTAGCCTGCAGAAGAGAAGGCTGAGAGGAGACATGATAGCCATATACAAATACATGAAGGGAAGTCATAGGGAGGAGGGAACAAGTTTGTTTTCTGCTGCCCTGTAGACTAGGACATGGAACAATGGCTTCAAACTACAGGAAAGGAGATTCCACCTGAACATTAGGAAGAACTTCCTGACTGTGAGAGCTGTTCGGCAGTGGAACTCTCTGCCCCGGACTGTGGTGGAGGCTCCTTCTTTGGAGGCTTTTAAGCAGAGGCTGGATGGCCATCTGTCGAGGGTGCTTTGAACGCGATTTCCTGCTACTTGGCAGGGGGTTGGACTGGATGGCCCATAGGGTCTCTTCCAACTCTACTATTCTATGATTCTATGATTCTATGCATTGGCTGGTCAGATCTTTCTGTCACATCTGTCAAGTCAACATTGCACTCAATATCCCACCTTGGCTTAGGAAACACCCACTCCAATTATCACTATATTCAACCTGATTAGTGAAATGAAATCCCCCTTGAAGAAGAGAAATGAAAGGCAAGCACCTTGAGCACCTTGAGCAGTGAACAAATTTTAAAAACCCATGATGCTCAATGCTTTTTCTCTTGTGTTTGTGTGCATAGGATCTCTGACATAGGGGAAGTGTGAGCACTGCACTTCATTATAGGAATCAGTATTACCTTGTAGAGATGCTTGCATAGCAAATGCTCTCAAGACCCATTTGTGAACTTCAGTATGTTTTTAGTACACATCACTTCAAGAAAGGGCTGAGTACTCACCCTGAATTGGTTTGTGACACTACATTATCAAAAAGGAAACTGAAAATGACTCCTTATTTTCTTTTTCTAGACATTTTTGGCCATTTTTCTTCCAGTACAAAGAAACTGGGGTTTAGGGAGATTCCATTGTTTTCATTTACAGAAGTGATAATTAGCCATTTTGGAATCGGTTTTACCTGTTTTCTTGAGGGATTCAAAGGAGTGCAAAGAGCATATTGGAACTATAAAAATGCCCTTTGGGCTGCATGTGATCTATAAGGCTGTCGATTGTTTTACTCCTACTTGAAGAGATGTTGAACCATTGCAGTAGCATCATGTCTTAGGCAGACAGGACTCAATAAACCACATTCACACAGAAGTCTTTTAAAGGGAAATTTATTGAATATACAAAATCAAAATATGAACAATGGTTGCATTGGAAACTAGGAAGTGTTAGGGTAGAGATTTATTAATAACAAATTGCCCCCTTGCTGAAACAGCTTCATTAAAAAGCTAGGGTTCAGGGCTATCTGACAGCTGGTTTCTTTCTATATTTGCCTGCTGGAACCTTGAGAGATTTGAGGACATAGGAAAGAAGGGATGCAATTCTTCACTATGGGGTTGTATGTTTTCCGGGCTGTATGGCCATGTTCTAGAAGTATTCTCTCCTGAGAATACACAACAACCCTGTGATCCCAGCCATGAAAGCCTTCGACAACACAATTCTTCACTATGTTTCTTCTCAAAGTAAGCAATGAGTAATGTCTTCCCACTGAAAGAACGGGAAGAAACCACACTACTGTCAAAGTTTAATCACAATTGAGAAATGCGAACACATTAGGGTTTTGCACTGGAAACACTTTTTCTATACAAAAAATAATATTTCTCTATGGAAATAGAATTTTCTTTGCAAAAACGAAAGGTTCCTGTAAATATTCCATGAGTAAATTTTGCATGGAATGTCCCCAATTAAAGAATCTTCTGCTCATTAAACATCTGTTTCTGTGCAGTAAATACTATTTCCTTGCAGAAATATTACTTCCCGCATGGAAATATGTTGTTTTATGTGCAGAAAACACTGTTTTCTGTGCAAAACAACCACATATTTTGTGCAGAATAACCTCGATACTCGACAGACATGTTTTCAATGATTTCTTAAATATTATTAAATGTACTCAGTCTTCTTGGTATCTACTCCTATTTTGCAAAACTCTCTCTAACAGGCTAGATTGGCTCCTTATGGGATCTCTTTTAGCAGGCAGGCAGATACCTTTTTCTTTAATCAGCCTTCGATCTTTAACTCAGTGTGGCAGAAGGCTCTCTTAGGGGCAACAGCAGCTCTTAAAGTTGAAAGAGTTTTGAATCCCCACTGTTATTACAAGTTTTGTAGAATGCTGTATTCAGGATGTATATAAGGAATCTGAAAATTAGAAGGTTGTAAGAGAAGTAAGGGGAAGATGAAGACAGTTTGTAAGGGAGACAATAACTCTCTTTCCCTAAGCCCCACCTACTTCAGGCAATAGATTGGTAGAGCTACCAACATCCATAGGAATTGCATCCTGAAAGATAAATTTTAGGGGTTACAGACATTACCTCCTTGAAAAGAATAAAAAGTCAAAACAGAGATTGTTGAGAAACCCTTGAGATAGTCTACACAAGCACTAAAAAGCAGCTTGAAGCTGGCTGAAAGTTGCGGTATCTACAAAATGTACACACACACACACACACACCACTGTGTGCTGCAACATACATCCAGCTGGAAAAAGTATATTTAAAAAAACTCACTAGAAATTCCAGATCAAGCCATAAAATCTTCTGAAGCTGATCAGTATATATACAATGCAGAGCAGAAATCCAGAAACAAAATGCAGAGCGCTTATGTGGACAGGGCTAACACTGAAGCAGTCAAAGAAAGAAACCCAACACACAGCTCAATTGGAAAGTAAATAAACACCATCCCCCACATGGAATGCTTAATTTTCCTTCTTTCCTTCCTTTGCCTCAATAGTGCTGACAGGACAGTCCACTGAATGCAACAAACTAACCGAGCTGTGGCGCAGGCTGGTTAGCAGCCAGCTGCAATAAATCACTCTGACAATTAAAAATAAAATATAGCCCCTGCTCGTTGCTGACCTAAGCAACCCGAAAGATAGTTGCATCTATCAAGTAGGAAATTTAGGTACCAGTTATATGTAGGGAGGCTAATTTACGACACCATAAAAATCACCCAGCCACCGTTGGAAAGAGGAAGTGCTGCAGCAGTGGATGATGAAGCAGCTGCTCCCCCTGTGGCTGGAATAAAGCATACCCTCAGGAAGCTGGAAGCTGGAGAAGGTTTAAATTGCCTCTGTCTCTGTCTCTGTCTCTGTCTCTGTTCTATGTTATATGGCATTGAATGTTTGCCTTATATGTGTACAATGTGATCCGTCCTGAGTCCCCTTCAGGGTGAGAAGGGCGGAATATAAATACTGTAAATAAATAAATAAATAAATAAATAAATAGCTCAGGAGGTAGAAAACACTGTTTATAATAATAATAATGATGATAATGATATAATGATATTTTTATAACCCACCTCCATCTCCCCAAAGGGATGCAGGACAGCTTACATGGGAACCAAGCCTGGAAAATAAGTGTACAAGATATAAAATAAAATGTATAATAACAATATAATTTAAACAATTTAAAACCACAGAATAAAACCATCATAAAATACATCAATGAGCATCAAAAAAACAAAAAAACAAAAAGTGGGATAAATAAAATTGCAAGAGAAAGGGCAGGGCATGTGCAAAATGCAAAACAACAGGACCAAGAACGGGAATAAAGTGCTGGAAGCCAGGACAGTAAACAATTTGGATAGGCAGTGATAAATTACAAGCTGACATATTGTTCCATATCTTCAAGTCTTTACCGAATGTGGACAGAGTGGGGGGGGGGGGGGTAGTCTGATTTCCCTGGGGAGAGGGTTCCAGATCCAGGGGGCCACCACTGAGAAGGCCCTCTCCCTCGTCCCCACCAACCATACTTGTGAAGGAGGTGGGAGCGAGAGAAGCTCCCCCCCCCCAGCAGATCTAAGAGCCCAAGCTGGTTCGTAGGCAGTTAGTACTCACAACTCTATCTTACCCAGTTTGGCATTGCCCCTTCTACAATTCCCTAATCCCTATTTATTGAAGCACCCTTTCAATTATGCCAAAGGTAATACAAACACTGGTCCCATTCATACTATGCAATTATGACTTTAACTGCCTTGGAAACATACTATGAAATCCTGCGGTTTATAGGTTAGAGAGGAACATTGAAAATTTCAGCCAGAGAGATCTTATGCCTCACCAGACTACCAGTTCCAGGATTTCATAGGATTCAGCTATAGCAGTTAACACTGCAATTGTGTAGCATGAAAGTTTTCCTCCACCCCTCCATTGCAGAGGCTAAAAAATAGACATTTGTCTAAGATTACCTGATGAGCCGATAGCACAGGTTAAATTTAAAACTGGGCCCTCTCTTCAGCCTCCTACATCATTTGCAGGTACATATGCATGGTACCTTTTTAGGATCAAATGCATGAAGCTGTTCAACAATCAAAAGTTATAAACAATCTTCCTTTGTAAGGAATATGATGGAAAATTGAAAGAAACAGAGTGAGGAGAAAAGGGGCACCAGGGCAAGGGCGGGGGAGTGAATAACAGCAATACTCTTCAAATACATTCACATGTTTCCTCTGTTAAGAGGAAAGGGAACATTTGTTTCCTCTTAGCTCTGTGGATAGGAAATTGGATGTTTAAGTTGCAGTATGGTAAATATTAGGAAGAGAAAAAAATCCAAAGATGTGATTCAGCCAAGGGTAAATAATTCCAAGGTTTGCTGATTTCAGTCATAGAGCATATGTCAAAACTTCATCCAGTGAAATCAAGAAGGCTAGATTTGATCCTGGATGGCTTGCCATAATCCTGGTCAAATGGACACTCAGATTTAGGTC
The DNA here is from genome assembly GCF_035594765.1 of Anolis carolinensis. Classification (NCBI taxonomy): domain Eukaryota; kingdom Metazoa; phylum Chordata; class Lepidosauria; order Squamata; family Anolidae; genus Anolis; species Anolis carolinensis. Next base: position 94,425,113 of record NC_085844.1, read on the forward strand.
AGATGACAAATCATGGCCAATGACTGAAATATCTGTGCATTTAAAAATGGAGGAGAGAACTGAAAGGGAGTTCTAGAAAAGGACTGTAGTTATATGCCAAGTACACTTTACTAAATGCTAGAGACCCCACCCTCCTTTTCCTGACTTGCAACATGTGCTTTTATGGTGTCGGTTTCTGTGAGTTTCCTTTGTTTTTCATCCAAAGCCTGTTCTTAACTGCTTTGCACTGTATGTCCAGTGGAACAAACTATTAACTGATGTGGCTTCATAGGGAAGAAAGAAGTCAAGTTTCTTTTGGAGAGAATTTGTGGGCTAGAACACCTTACTTCACAATGAGAGACCTAAAATTCATCTAAGATCCTACTTCTCCCAGGCATATTGAACAAATTGATTTCACTTTTATTCCACTTTAATAATCACATAACCCCATAATGCTGTTAGAGCAATAACATTCCACCTGTACAAAGGTCTTCTTGACTGAAACTTGGAAACATATTTCAAAAAGTAATTAATTACAGTTATAGCACTAAGCTTGCCAAGCCATTCGCCAAACAATTAGTTGGTATTAGTTACACTTCCAAAAGTAATTGTTTTATTTCTTATTTCTCAGAAGTGAGTATAAGAGATGCATTTAGCCAGTAGTTACTGGAAAGTTCTATGTTGACGGAATTGGTGAAAGTTCTGAACCCTATTCCCTATTCAGGGTTATAGACATCTCATGTGAAGTTTGGACTAAAACCTAGAACAGATTAACCATGCTATTTTGAGGTGTGTGGAAACACTCATTCCTCTTTTGCACCTTGAAATCACTACAATACTCACTTGAGAGCAGCATGAGCCAGCAGCATATTCATCCATCAGTTAGCAAGGCCACAACTCTGCAAAAATTAACTATAAAAAGTTACATATTTATCCCCTGGCATGTTACAATAACAGTGTAATGTAGTTGAATATTTTTTTCAGGAAAAAAAGAATTACAAGTAACTAGTTATTTGCAGCTTGTAATTTCGGTTCTGTTCCATTATCTGGGCAGAGGCCACTAGGGTGTGCTAGACAGAGAAGGATAGTCCATTTTGTGGCGGGGGAAGGGGATTTGAAGGAGGAAAATCATTTCCCCATTTTTGCTGGTTATTTCCCCTCCCTACTTCCTATGTCATAAATGAGGGTTGTTTCCACGACGGGACAAGGATGGGGGAAATAACAGGAAAATAAGGGAAAATTGTTTTACTCCTTCAGCCCACCCTCCACCCCTGTAACATGGACTATCTTTCTCTCTCTAATGCCCCCTAGTGGCCTCCACCCAGATAATGGAACAATACCATAACTTCTAATCTTAGGGTTTGAATGAATGGAAGTCAAAACATTGGATTGGATTTGATGTATAGTTTGGAAATGGAATATGCTGTGAAACTGAGAGGCACTTAGAGCCCTTCCAGACAGGCCCTATATTCCAGGATCTGATCCCAGGTTTTCTGCTTTAAATGGGATTATATGAATCCCAGAGCCTCCGGTGGCCTAGGGGATAAAAGCCTTGTGACTTGAAGGTTGTGTTGCTGACCTGAGCTGCCAGGTTCGAATCCCACCCGGCGAAAGTGCAGATGAGCTCCCTCTATCAGCTCCAGCTCCATGCGGGGACATGAGAGAAGCCTCCCACAAGGATGGTAAAAACATCAAAAACATCCGGGCGTCCCCTGGGCAACGTCCTTACAGACGGCCAATTCTCTCACTCCAGAAGCAACTCCAGTTGCTCCTGACACGAATATATATATATATATATATGAATCCCCACTGCCATATATTCTGGGATAAACAGAAAGCCTGGGATCGGATCCTGGGTTATAGGGACTGTCTGAAAGGGCCCCTAAAGAAAAGTACAAAACAGTTGTAACTGATCAAGTGTAACTGATACAAAATTGTGTCACATACAATTCAAGTTTCTTTTGGAATCTGTCTTTTAAAAAATGTATTTCTGCTTTGATACCTTTAGGCAGGCCTGTAGCGAGGGGGGGGGGAGGTTAGGGGTTCAAACCCCCTCCCCCCCCCCCCCGAAATTTTTCAGGTTAAAAAAAAAACCTAGTTTCCTCATGAATTTTAACTGGTTAACCAAATCCCCATGCTAAGTCTATGAGATGTAAAACAGTCCCTCCAGGCACTATCTCAAGCAGATATTGACAGGTCTGAACCCGGGAGGCGGGTGGGTCAGGGGTTCAACCCCCCCCCCCCGAAATTTTCAAAATCCCTCCCGAAATTTTTTTTCTGGCTATGTCCCTGCCTTTAGGTGATGTTTCCTTCCCAAAGCAGTTCTTCTAAGCAACTAGAATATATTGGGTAGATAGCAATTAACTATCTCAGTAAACAATTCTCCCCAAATCTAAAGGAGCAAGCTCAGGAAGACCCATGAGTTTCTCAGCCTTTATTTGTGAGATTTTCATCCAGCCAGAAGATCCCAGTGTGAGAGCTAGGGTTGCCCTAGTTCAAATACTCAATGAGAGCCCTTCCACACAGCCATATAACCCAGAATATCACAGCAGATAATCCACAATACTTGCTTTGAACTGGGTTATTTGAGTCCACACTGCCATATAATCCAATTCAATGTAGACTTTATACAGCTGTATGGAAGGGGCCTCACTCATAATCTGAGATTACATCACAATAAGGTGCAGAAGAAGAAAGCAATCCATAGTTTTGAGCTCTTTGGCCTTTAGCTAGAAAATATAATTATTCATACAAATATGAATACTGTATTTACTTAAATCTGATGCTCACCTTTTTTGGCTAAATTACCTTCCCAAAATTAGGGTGCACATTATATGGTAAAGTTAGTGCTGAGCCAAAGGAAATGGGGAAGCTACTTCAGAAGCACCTGGAGCTCCTATTGAAGTTAAAGTGGATTCATTCTACAGCATAGATGCACTCCAAGGTTTTCTTTTCCATTGATGAAAGCTTTGGTGTTCTAACACTTTTATTTTTGAAGAAGGAAATATTAGCATGCAGTCATTTTCCAAATTACAAAGAGTGTAGCATTTGCTGGTGAGCATTACATTTGCCAACAAAGGTTTTGGTTTCAAGGTTTTGAAAATTGAGGTGCTCATTAGATTCGAATGCACATTCGACTCAAGTCAAATATGGATATTTACTTGAGTAAATATAGAAGCCCCGGTGGTGCAGCAGGTTAAACCACTGAGCTGCTGAACTTTCTGACTGAAAGGTCAGAGGTTCAACTCTGGGGAGTGGGGTGAGCTCCCATTGTTAGCCCCAGCTTCTGCCAACCTAGCAGTTCAAAAACATGCAAATGTAAGTAGATCAATAGATACTGCTCCAGAGGGAAGATAATGGTGCTCCATGCAGTCATGCCAGCTACATGACCTTGGAGGTGTCTACAGTCAATGCCGGCTCGTCGGCTTAGAAATGGAAATGAGTACCAACCCCCAGAGTTGGACATGACTAGACTTAATGTCAGGGGAAAACCTTTACCTTTACTAAATATGGGTATATTCTTCCTCCTTCTTGAGGAGTTCCTGCAGTTTTGTAAGACTTAAAATAGCTGGGGTAGACTTTATTAAGAGAGACTACTGTATCATTCCACCAACCCATGTTTCATAGCACACAGTTGGATTATTGAAATGAAGAATTTGGATGCATCATCAAAGCGAAGGCAGAGGGTGGAGAACAGGGAGTAATAAAAAAGTTGTTCTGATTTTGTAGTGACCTGAATTTAGCATCCGACATTAAAATGGAGACATGAAAATTTTAGTCAAGAGATAAAAGCCAGCCCGGAGAGAACCTGACCACATGCCGGATGATATTAGTGGCAGATGGGATCGTCAGAAGTGTGATGGCATTTCCTCCGAATGTGCGAGTGTGTGCCTCAACTTTGATGTGAGTGTGATTAGCAAGAAAAATATGCTTTGTTCCCTTGCCTTCACATGGTCTCAATATCAGCAGTTATCACTTTACTATATATTTCTCTACCCGGTTCATGCATAGACATATTACACAATGCAGCCTTCTTGCTGAGCCTTTAAAAAGAAACACAAAACAGTCAAGCCATGAGCTGAATATAGAGCCTGAAGTGCTAAAAATAAATTATTCCCCTCCACCTCCTCCCCCTCTACCTCAACGTCCCTGCTTTCTTCTTAATCCAGACCTTTACATTTTCTCTGGTTTTCTTCTTTTAAATCTTACTAGGGGTTTTTTTTTCATTGAAGTGACTTAACATCAGTCCCCTTCTTGCCCCCAGACACCCATGAAATGACTGCAAATGCCACTTTATTGCAAAATGACTGCAGTTTATTAAGCAGCAGGATTTACAGGCAATAACATAATCAATATAACATTAATATATCACATTATTACAGTGAGCTCCTAAAAGGCCTGCCTGTGGCCTGGAATAGACACAGAATCATTGTTTCCACTGACAGAATTTAAGCAGAAATGAATGTAAGTGGTTCAAATTGCTTCTCTCCTCCTGTCTGCATTGAACCGGAGATTTTAGCCAATGCTTTCCTTCCAGGTTTTGTCTGAATTATAAGAACTAAACTCTTCCCACCTGTACTGGCAAATTATATGCACCGTTGTACTCCCTCGACTTCCTCATACAAAAGAAGAGCAGACAAAAAGTTCTCTGGAGTAAATTTTAAACAGGTCATGGAGTCAGGAGCATGTAAAAATAGTCTAAATGACCTTGGAAGTGAATAATCATGGCCTAGGAATAGGTCCATTCATGACAGGGCTGTGAAATGACCACAGTTCCACTGCCCTCAATTCAGTTTGCTATCTGATTCAGCCATTCAGATTAGTCCTCACTTATGTTTAAACCACTGAGGAGAAGAGATGTTGGATGTTTATTTTATTATATTATTATATTATAACCGCTGCCACCAGTGTAAAGATGTTTATAATGCAGCCACCAGATGTAAAGAGGATTATCCACGCTTGCCACCACTATGGAAAGATATAGCCACTAGCTACTTAGAGAGGAGACCTTTTAAATTTTGTTTTTCTTCTTTCTTCTTGTTTGTTTTTGATGGTAATATATATGACAGAAGCTGAGAAGTTTAAAAGAACAATAACATGTTTATTCTGGCACAAAGCTTAATGGTTACAATAACTTTCTCTTTAGAGGCACTTTGGTTAACAGTTGCAAGGCTAGAATGAGGTGTTTCAAACTTCTTAAAATGTCACTTTTTTCTTTACTGCTCTAAACTGCAGTCACCCTGTGAATTACAATCACAGATTATCTGTTCCTCATCAGGAGACAGACTGCCTTAAAATAAGTCACTAAACTTATTTTAAATTGACTCAAAAATAAGCATTTGAGTCTCCCTGATCCCTTCAACTGAGGATCAATCTTCACTGTACCTCATCAGGGCACAGACTAACTGCTTCTTTTTCAAACCTGCACTTCTCCACCAAAACACAGTTGGCTCCGCCCCCTTCTCCATGGCAACCAACTCATGAGTGCATAGTAACTGAAATTGACCCTTTTAAAGCGCAATTAAACATGACATCTGTAAACTAAAAAAATTCACACTTTGTTACAACCGCTTTGGATTCAATCAGATTCTGAATCAGAATCAAGATTTAGAACTCTAAAGCTTTGAATCTCTCATGGATTGAGAAATCAAAATGACTGTATGGTGTGAGAGAATTACACAAGCGCGTATCTTCCAACAATTCACAAAGGAAAACAGAGACACAAAACAATATAATAGACATGTTTATCTATATTTAATAATATCTATTTTTATATACCTAATCTTGTTTTTAATAATATTTATTCGATTCTACTTGTTTGTTTTTCTTCATTTGTTTGTTTGTGTTTTTTGTTTGATCTGTTGAGCCTAATAATTTTTAATTATTATTTATATCAGAATTTGGTCCAGATTGCAAACACTATTAAGAACACACAAGCCACGAAAGAAGTGGTTCTCAACCTGTGGGTCCCCAGATGTTTTTGGCCTTCAAATCCCAGAAATCCTAACCACTGGTAATCTGGTTGGGATTTCTGGGAGTTATAGGCCAAAACAACTGGGGATCCACAGGTTGAGAACCACTGCACTAAAGGCTTTTACCAGTGCCTCCTGGGAAGGACAGCATTCCATATTCTGCTCTCCTCTATCCCCTGATGAATTAACTGAGTACAAACTACTTTTGCACATTGAACTGGAGGAATTGAAGTAAACTGAGCACACAGTGGGAGGAAGAGAGAGTGAAAGAGAGGAGAGGAGAGGGAGGGAGAGGGAGGACCTTATCACACTGATGTTTTTCAGCATCCTAGGATGCTTTCAGGACACTGGGATGACAGAGATGTATGGAGCCCATCTGCCCAGCATCCTGAAAGTGTCCTAGGATGCAATCTACAGAACATGAGAGGCTTTAGCCTCATTGACAAGAATGGGGCCAGCATGGAGGTAAGCTGGGTGATGACGCTTTCCCCGTGGGATGCGAGGCATAGGGTGACAGTTTCCCCTGCAGCCCACCAGATTCACCATGGTGCCTGGTGAATTCTCCTGCTATCACCCACTTTTTGAACCTTGATGTGATGTCCTAGGACACTTTAATCACAGCTGAAAAAGTGAAGTAGCAAAGGATTAATCAGAAGCAACCCTGCCACATAGGGACAGTTGGCAAGAATTCAAAGGCATAATAGCCCTTTCTGAGCAGGTAATGCTTGGTGAATTGCTGATAAGGCATTCAAGGCAGGACGTGGTAGCCTAGCTATCTTTAAAATTTGAATTTTTAAAATGCCGGACTCTTGACAACAAGGCTGCTAGGTATCCAGAAAAGTACTGTATATATTCGAGTATAAGCCTAGTTTTTCAGCCCTTTTTTAGGGCTGAAAAAGCTCTCCTCGGCTTATACTCGAGTGAGGGTCCTGGCCAGCTTCTATTCAGGTCAGCTTATATTTGAGTATATAGGTATTCAGAGTTGGACAGTCTTATCTTATTAAAGTCTTATTATGATCTTAAATTACAGTTGTATATAAATATTCAAAAACATTTAACCTACTGATGCCTCAAATAATGCAATTTTATTAATATCTATTTTTATTTTTGAATTTGACCCATAGCTGCTGTATTTCCCACCCTCGTCTTATACTTGAGTCAATACATTTTCCCAGTTTTTGTGGTAAAATTAGGCGCCTTGGCTTATATTTGGGTCGGCTTATACCCGAGTATATATGGTAATATTCTCTCTCTCTCTCTTTCTCTCTCTCTCTCTCTCTCTCTCTCTCTCTCTCTCTCTCTCTTTCTCCCGCTCTCTCCCTCTCTCTCTCCCTTTCCCTCTCCTTTTCCCTTTCCCTTTTCCTTTGGAAGTTAACTGATACATGCATTTTCATAGAACAAAGGCATGAAGAAACTCTGGATTCCCTTATAACAGCAAAGTTGAATATTAAATTTAGGTAGTGCTTAATATCCAACATAAAAAGAAAACAGAAAACAAGTTGTGAGTTGCCTCCTGCACTCCCCAATTGACAGCTGCAGAGACGCAAAATAGTCACAGTTGAGTTTGATTTTGTGGTAGAGGGATGCTTTTTTATTTAACCCCAACTCTCCTAACAGTTCTGCCATCTTACTTGATGGATTGTTTTGGAGAACTCAAAATCACATAATATATATGGGCCTAATAAGGTAGAAAATATCAAAGCACAAAAGTAATGCTGTGCCCACTGACTGTAAAACTTTTGAAATGTAACTTTGCACTGCCGCCATTAACCCTGACCCCATACCTTGTGACTCATTACTTCCATACACTGGTTTAAAAATCAGTACTTCAAACTGAGCTCAGAAACAGGTAGAGAGCCAATGTCACTTCAAATGACCTTCTATATTGTTTTTCTTTCTTCTGTTCATGACTATGGTCATATTTCTGTTCTTTAGCTCAATCCATGGTGGTAATTCTTTTCCTTCAGATGCAATGAATCTTCCATAGGACAACATCTCAGCATGGGATGGTATCCCAGCTCAGTAAGGTATCAGACATACCAAGTGTCATATTTTTATGCATACTAAAATGCATGTCTTTCCTAAATAGTACAATTATTAAGGACAATTTTAGCAATCAATTATTAATAGCGATGTCATTAGATTAATGAGTTTGCATTAAGGGGCTTGGCGTGGAATCAAAGCTGGAGTACAGAAGGCAGGCAAGGAATGGCAAATTAATAAAGAAATGCAGGACAGCTGTGCTCTACAGATATAGTAACCTTGAACTTTTTCAGATCAAATTAAAGGAAACTAGTGTCTGACCTAGGAGGCTGACCTAGGAGTGCACCCATCTCTTCTGTAATGACAAAGGCCCCGTCTACACTGCCATATAAAATATAGATTATTTGCTTTGAACTGGATTATATGGTAGTGTAGACTAATATAATCAAGTTCAAAGCAGATAATGTGCATGATCTGCTTTTGATAATCTGGATTATATGGTTATGTAGGCCCAGTGGTGAAGTGTGTTAAAGCACTGAGCTGCTGAACCTAGCAGTTCGAAAACATGCCAATGTGAGTAGTTCAATAGGTACCGCTCCAGCGGGAAGATAACGGCGCTCCATGCAGTCAGAAAAGTTGTGGCGGCCATCTGGACAGCAGATCGGATCAAATCAAACCTGGTCCAGACTGCCACAAAGACCCCTTTGTCTAAAGTGGGGACAAAGTCGAGTTAAAGCCAGAAAGCCTATGATACTAGTACTTTTTGATTAGTATAGACAGAGCTAAAGACAGAGTATAGAGACAGATGGGACCTAAGCTTAAGCACAAAATGTATTTATGTTTCATATGCATCTTATACACATAGGATGACAATAATTTTATACATATTTTATAAATACTTTTGTGAAATGTGTGTACATTGAACCAATAAAAAGTAAAGGTGTGACTATTGGCTTTTGGAGCATTTTGGATTTCTAGGTAAGAGATATTCAGCCTGTACTATTCCTGTTTTTAATACTACTCTTACTGAAGGATGTAAGCATATAAGGCCCCAGGAGGCAAAGTTTCAGGTGGCTAAAGAATGTAATGGCTAGGCTTGATCGATCCATGAAAAATTTGATTCTAAACTCGTTTCAAAACTAGAGGGGGCAGTTTTTCGTTTTTGTTGCTAATAACGAATTTGGCCCCCAAAAATTTTCGAAATTAACGAAAATTCGTTATTTTCTAAATTAATTCGTTAATGGCGGACGTGCATGCGCGGTGGCCCAAAAACAGCCCGAAGGGGGGGGGACTTAGGGGGCTCTCCCGCCCTCATTTTTTGAGTGATCTTCTTCAAACTTGGTACAGTGGTAGAACACATTTAACACTGATAGCTCACCAAAATGTGGAACGTTTCCCTTATCCTCTGATTTTTGGCAAATTTTCATAGCTTTTATAATAAACCTTTTTTTAATAATTGCAGTAATCTGTTCCTGGTTTGAAAGTCTTATTTCCTGTTAAATTGGGTTGTCTTTACTGTGAAAGTCATTGTTCTACTTCAGAAACTTTGTTTTTGTGGCTGAAACTTTGTTAAATTGGTGTGTGTGTGATATATATTGTGTATATATATATATATATATATATATAGTCCCTGCTTTTGTGTGTGTGTGTGTGTGTGTGTGTGTGTAGGTAAAGGTAAAGGTATCCCTTGACGTTAAGTTCAGTCATGTCTGACTCTGGGGGTTGGTGCTCATCTCCATTTCTAAGCCCAAGAGCCAGTGTTGTCCATAGACACCTCCAAGGTCATGTGGCCGGCATGACTACATGGAGTGCCATTACCTTCCCAGAAACACCCAGAAAATGGGAATTCCAGACAGGAAACAATCAGGGCCAGCTAATACCTCCCAACAAAGGATTCCCCCAGGTAGGAAGCAGCCAGGCTTTGAAGCTGCAAGGCTATTCAATGCTAATCAAGGTGACCAATTGCAACATTCACACTTGCCTCCCACAGACAAGAGTTCTTTCTCCCACCCTGGACCTTCCACAGATATATAAACCCCACTTGCCTAGCTTCGCACAGACGTCAAAACCTCTATGTCTGCCACAGATGTGGGTGAAACGTCAGGAGAGAATGCTTCTGGCACATGGCCATAGAGCCCGGAATACATACCACAACAGTGTGATCCCGGCCATGAAAGCTTTCCACAACACAACCACAGTATCCATTCAAGTTCATGTAGCGTGGTATGGACTGGAGACCTGTATTGGGGGGAGGGAGGGTGCGAATCTGGGCCCCTGGGAGCAGCCGAGGACGGGCCTGGCCCACACCCCCTCGCATCCCGGGCCTCTTCCTTCCTCTTCCTTTTGTTATTTAAACTATATATTGTGAAATTATGGTGTGTTTTTTTTCATGCGTGTTCTGTGTTCAAGATAGGGAGACCAAAGAGGAAAAGCAAGGGAGGGACGGAGGCCCCAACACTTCCGGCTCCCATGCGAACTCCCCCTTGTGTGCCTTGGAGGGTGGAGCATGCGCACTGGCTCTCCCTTTCTCTATGGCTCTTTTCAGGTCGCTTGGGAACCCGAAGTGCCTCCTCCCTTTGCCTTTGTGTCCAAGAAGGAGAGAAGGACGTTGCAAGGTTTGCATTGAGGGTGTTTCTCTGGTGGGTTTGGCTTGGAAGGGGGCTCATTAAGGCCCAATTAATTAATGCACTGAGCTGAGGCGAGGCGGCGACGGCGGCGGCCATTTCCCCCCTCCGTCTTCCTCCTCCTCCTCGGCCTCCTTCCCCCTCGCCCCCTCCCATTGGCTGAGCCTCCCATTGGCTGAGGGGCAAAAGGAAAGGAGTTTGGGTGCTTTGCAAAAGCTCTTTTTTCTTAACGAAAAAAACGAAGAAATTAGAAAAAACGGCCTCTCGCGATTCGAAACCGCGATATCCAGACGTGTGGACAACCAAGGTTCGATATTGCTTCAAAACAATAGAAAATAACGAATCAATAACGGTAAACGGGGAAAACGAATTATTTGAGCAAGCCTAGTAATGGCACCTCAGTACTAAAGCCAGAATTGCATCTCACATCCAATGGTTATTTGCCCATAATGAAGACCCAAAGATTTAATTCTTTTTATATAACATCAGGGTAGAGGGAGCATAGAAAAGCATGCACGATCTCAGAGCATGGGGAAGTTGTCCTAGACATTACAGAGGGAAAGAGTGGGATTAAACTACGTGTTTGCCATTTTCACTGGTGACCACATGTTACACATCGCATGTTGTTCCAGCCAAATTGGAAGGCTTATGGAAGAAGATTTTCCATATTGAACTGATCAGGGAAAGCAGACAGAACTGAAGTGGGTTCCTCATGTTCCTTGGCACAGCCAAGGAATGTGACCTTCACTGCTGCCATTAGGAATACTTTCCATCTATATTCCAACTAATCCTTACACTAGCACTGCAGTTAACAATATTCATTTGATTTGATGTGATTTGATTTATACCTCACCTTTCTCTTTTAAACTGGGATATAAAGTAGCTCTCGACATGGTTAACTTAAAAGGTGCTGATAGAGAATGTTAAAAAGTTGTAATTAGTGGAACATAATAAAAATATTTTTGTGGTTAAAATGTAGCTGCATTGAAATGATTTGGAAGGATTCAATTAAGAAGTACAGAATGAGTTGTTATTATTTATACACAATGTGTGTTGAGTTACAAACGAGAAGAGATACACATACCAGAGATTCTGACATAAAATCCATCTTTATCACTATACCAAAAGTGTATTTATATTTCAAAGAGCAGTTTAACACCACATTTATTGTCAAGGCCCTCTGCTCTGAAATCCTGGGATTTGTAGTTTCATGAGGATCTCACCATTCTCTCTTATAGATCACTGTTATTCAAGGTTGTGAACGAGAATTGCATAGCATTTGAAGTGCTTCCTCAAATACCAAATCTCAGAATTCTGCAGGATAGAGCCAAGGCAATAAACATGGCATCAAATTGCTATAAATACATAAATGACCTGTATACATTTCAGGACAGTGAATATTTATATGACAGGAAATGGACCCCAAACAGCAGGTGTATTGCGAGAATTTTGGGGGTGAAGATAAACCAGCTGAGTGGCCACTATTGTGTATTGCAAAACATGTGTATGTGTGTGTGTGTGTGTAGTCCAGCATACCTATGTACTGCATATATTCTGTGAATTGATTTGGTACTGTTCCATTATCTGAGTGGAGACCACTAGGGGCGCTACAGAGAAAAGGTAAAAAGGTAAAGATTTTCCCCTGACATTAAGTCCAGTCGTGACCGACTCTGGGGGTTGGTGCTCATCTCCATTTCTAAGCCGAAGAGCCAGCGTTGTCCGTAGACACCTCCAAGGTCATGTGGCCGGCATGACTGCATGGAGTGCCGTTACCTTTCCACCAGAGCTGTACCTATTGATCTACTCACATTGGCATGTTTTCGAACTGCTAGGTTGGCAGGAGCTGGGGGTAACAGCGGGCGCTCATTCTGCTCCCGGGATTTGAACCTGGGACCGTTTGGTCAGCAAGTTCAGCAGCTCAGCGCTTTAACACACTGTGAGAGAAAATGATAGTCCATTTTACAGGAGGAGAGTTAAAGGAGTAAATCCAGTTCCCCCTGTTTTCCTCTTATTCCCCCCACCCATGGAAACAGCCCTAGTTTATGCTATGGAAAGTGGGGAGGGGGGATAACCAGCGAAAAAGGGAGAAATTGTTTTTCTTCTTTAACTCCTCCTCTGTAAAATGGACTATCTCTCTCTAGCGCCCCTTAGTAGCTTCTGCCCAGATAATGGAACAGTACCTTAATTTTAATAGTAACTGATAGTTTTTGTTTTCAGGTGCTAACCATCCAAACAGGAGCATTTATTCCTCTTTGCCCCAAAAGCCAGGAATCTAGTTAGTGGATTATTCCCAACAGCTCAATCAAGTTCAACATACAAATTTTCCCTTTCCCTCTTGTAATGAAAAGGATGAAAAGTATATATTTTAAATCAAAAAAAAAATAATGAAATTAACCAGTTTTATAAGGTCCAGAGTACAATGCCATTGACATTTTCAGTTATTGAAATTTATGACAGTTTAACCCCAACATCTACTTTTGTCTGAAGGACTCAGCCTTCACATTTTGGTATTAAGATTTGATTCAAGTGCCTCTGAACCAGTGCAGAGTACATTTTCCATCACCACTGGAGACAGGGATTTCTGGGAGCCATATTCAGGTAGACTTGGACCATCAGTGTGTAGTGTAAAAATAGATCCAGTGTTGTTTTTATGTGCCTTCAAGTAATTTGTGACTTATGGTGACCCTTAAAAAGGTAAAGGTAAAGGTTTTCCCTGACGTTAAGTCCAGTCGTGACCGATTCTGGGGGTTGGTGCTCATTTCCATTTCTAAGCCGAAGAGCCGACGTTGTCCATAGACATCTCCAAGGTCTCCAAGCCCGGGGCTGTGGCGCAGACAGGAGAGCAAGCCAGTGTAATTAACTGCAATGAATCACTGACCAGGAGGTCATAAGTTCGAGGCCAGCTCAGAGCTATGTTTGTTGTTTGTCTTTGTCCTATGTTAAAAGGCATTGAATGTTTGCCTGATGTGTGTAATGTGATCCGCCATGAGTCCCCTTCGGGGTGAGAAGGGCGGAATATAAATGCTGTAAATAAATAAATAAATAAAGGTCATGTGGCCGGCATGAGTGCATGGGGTGCCGTTACCTTCCTGCCGGAGCGGTACCTATTGATCTACTCACATTGGCATGTTTTCAAACTGCTAGGTTGGCAGGAGCTGGAGCTAACAGCGGCTGCTCATGCCGCTCCCGGGGTTTCAACCTGGGACCTTTCGGTCTCCAGCTCAGTGCTTTAATGCATTTCGCCACCAGGGCTCCTTAGGTGACCCTTAGGTGAACCTATCATAAGGTTTTCTTAGAAAGATTTATTCAGAGAAGATTTGCCATTGCCTTCCTCTGAAGGTGAGAGAGTGTGACTTGCCCAAGGTCACCCAAGTGAGTTTCCAGTGAGCACCGATTCAAACTCAGACCTCTCAGAATAGTCATTCAGCATTCCAGCCATGCCACATGTTCTCATAACCCCAATGCCAAGTATTTTTAAAAGTTTCTATAGAAGTAAGCCTTCTTTGTATGTAACTGGAGAAAAGTCAGTTTAGTGAGAACATAGACATGAGAAATATGGTTATTCTCTCCTGTGTTATATCATTTTGAGCTGAGCTTGGAAAAATGACTTGTGGTGGACTGCCACTTCTAAATCTTCGCTGGATGTGCTAGATATGGTATTATGGGAGCTCCAGTCCTGAACATCTACATTTTGCCAAGCTCTCACTTTAGGATTTAAAAAAGAAACTAACTTGCAAGGCAGTGGTTTCAAGAGAAGAAAAATGAAATATGGATGGAAGAACAGGTGTGTTTATGTGTGCATCCCCCCCCCCCCGCACATATACAAATGCACACACACATACATCCTTCCTTGATATTTGGGAGCATTTGCTTGAGCTTCATCTGCAGAATCCCAGCAGTTTGGTGATAATTCTCCCATCACAGTCTCCTCCTGGCTGGCTTACTCCTGAGCATCTGCCAAAGAGGGGGCCAAGAAACTGTCAGAAAGCAAACACCACCAATCCAAGGAGTTGATTAAGGCGACTTCAGCCGACTCTTTGCTTACTGTTGCGAAAGCAGGAATTTTTCAGCGTTACTGTTTCCAAAAGATTAATAAAGATGTTCAGGAGGCTGAAGTGCTGGGAGATTTGTTTAATTATTCCCCACAGTCCTGCCCCAGCAATCTGCTGACATTTCGCCCCGACCTTGCAAATCCTCAGCAAATATTAATATATCAACTCAAACAGGGGCACCTTGTTTTATTGGTTCACGGAGCTCAGAAAGATTCGCCACAGCAGTGAAAAAATAATGCGCAGAACTGAGGGGGAACGGCTCCTTTGATATCACCTTCTGCTGCACACATGTGCTAGGAGCATCAACAAAATGGAAATGCCGCTCCTTTGCCACAGCTGTGGAGTGACACTTCAGATGCCTTGGCTTCCCTTTGTACAGGCTGCTGGAACAGGCCCAAAAACCACAGTGGCAAGAGATTAGAAAACATATACACAGGGAGAAAGAGAGCGAGAGTGGGGAAGAAATTACATTTGATTCTCTGACACGGTTGAAAATTTTCAACAACTGGGAAGTTCTTCTCTTGGAGCCTAAGGTTCATGGAGCTCAGCAATCAGGAGGATGGAAAGCTGAGTTCATACCTTTTCCTCACTTGTGTCAAGTAATGGTTCATAAGTGTGAACAAGCCATCACAGATTAATTGCCACGGGTAGTATTTCTGTATCACCCGATGTCATTGCCAATTAATTACAGAGCCATCAACAGATTACACACCTCAGATAGCATCCTCATATCACCCAGTGCTGGTTTTTCAGATGCAATGGCTACAATCCTGTTCGTTAGCCCCAACCAGAATAGATCCATCTCATCAATTACTGAGTCGTGAGTCGAAATGTAGGCAAATCCAATTCATTCTGTGAATCTTCTAAAGTTGGGACTAAGGGTACTATTCAAGCTAATGTATTTCAATAAAGACCTTTTGCAAAACCATCAAGCATAGCCTTGCACCTTTGACTATGAATTGGATAAGTAAAGCATCACTGATTAATAACAACAGAATTGGTTTGCTGGATCTGTCTTATTTGATATCTATATAAGTAAAGTGCAGAAAGTATAGTGAAATATGAGTTCGTGGTTAAAAAATAAGTAATTGCTCTTGAAAGGTTAAAAAAGGGTAAAATAATGTTTATCATATCATGAAATGCGTCTTGGGAAACGAAGACAGACAAAAGAAGCCATTTAGGCCTCTGCTACCAAGCCTTCCAATGGGACATTTTTTGGCAGCCCTGTTCCAAATCCTTTACTGAACTTCAGCAGGGATTTTTGTCTAGAATGTGCTCTGCATTTTGCAGAGCTGATTTCAATCTGAACCTGGGATACCCTGGCAATTGCTGCAGCCCATATTTTGGCACTTTTTTTCGTGTCAGGAGCAATCGGAGTTGCTTCTGGAGTGAGAGAATTGGCCGTCTGCAAAGATGTTGCCCAGGGGACGCCCAGATGTTTTGATGTTTTACCATCCTTGTGGGAGGCTTCTCTCGTGTCCCCGCATGGAGCTGGAGCTGATAGAGGGAGCTCATCCACGCTCTCCCCGGGTGGGATTCGAACTTGGCAGCTTTCAGGTCAGCAACCCAACCTTCAAGTCACGAGGCTTTTATCCCCTTGGCTCCATATTTTGGCTAAACTTGAACTTTCTTGAGACTTTTCTTAATGTTTATATTTCCTTAAATGCATGCTGCAGCATGCATGGCTGGCATGTATTTTGTAGCCACTGCAGCCTGGAGCCATCTTTGAAATGCATTATCAGGTCAGTGTAGAAGTACCCAAAGAGAAGAAAGAGACTAACTTTTTTGAAGAAGAGGAAAGTGATCTAAGAAGAAAACTCTGGGTATATTGATCAAATAAAGATAGAGCCCCCAATGGTGCGAGTTAAACCACTGAGCTGCTGAACTTGCTGACCAAAAGATCAGTGGTTCGAATCCAGGGAGCAAAGTGAGCTCCCGTTATTAGCCCCAGCTTCTGCCAATCTAGCAATTCGAAAACATTCAAATGTGAGTAGATCAATAGGTACCGCCTTAGTGGGAAGGTAATGGTGCTCCATGCAGTCATGACCTTGGAGGTGTCTATGGACAATGCCAGCTCTTCAGCTTAAAAATTGAGATGAGCACCAATCCCCAAAGTTGGACATGACTAGACTTAATGTCAGGGGGGAACCTTTACCTTTACCTAAAGATAGAGAATGGTGAAACAAAGAGTATGCTTTATCTGGGCTCATAAACTCATAAAAATGATAGTGTTGGAAAAGATCACAATGGCCAATTTGTCCAATATGGTGAGGCTTGCAAGGGAAGAATAGCCATCGCTTTTTTATTATTATTAAGATATATTTTTCTCCTCCGCATGGGAATTCCATGTAGCTATTTTGGCTTAATGCCTATTGGTAGAACTTCCTTCCATGGATTCTCTCTAAATAGTAACCACCACAGATACATGATATCATCTAATGTCAAATATGAACAAAGCTCATACATTCCAGCATAAATCATCAAACGCTAGTTTGTACATGTGAGGGGAGGCATTGCTTCATGACTCAAAGGTATGTGTGGTCATTATTCCCTGCAAACAGTGGGTGATGCAAGATGATGCACAATGACCATCCATGGGCTCTGGTCTATGATATCTGTTTAAGGATGGAAATAATATTTGTAAATATCCAGAAAATAGTCCAAAATGTGTTCCTCAGGTGTTGGGTAACCCTGACAAAAATTCTGGACTGACAAAATTATTCGCAGTACAGAACTTATTCTGAACAGAAATTGCACAGAGCATTTTTTGTGCATAACAGAAAATTTTCTGCACAGGAAAATGATGTCATAGGAGATAGAGACTGGTGATATCATTAAGCAGGAGATGTTAATCATTTTTTTTTTTCGTGTCAGGAGCAACCTGAGTCACTTCTGGTGTGAGAGAATTGGCAGTCTGCAAGGACGTTGCCCAGGGGACGCCCAGATGTTTTGATGTTTTTTACCATCCTTGTGGGAGGCTTTTCTCATGTCCCCGCATGGAGCTGGAGCTGATAGAGGGAGCTCATCCACTCTCTCCCCGGGTGGGATTCGAACCTGGCAGCCTTCAGGTCAGCAACCCAACCTTCAAGTTACAAGGCTTTAACCCAGTACGCCACTGGGAGCTCCTAATGTTAAGCATAAACCACAGTTATATAGAAAAGTGAAATGAATAATATAAAGTCAAACAAATGAAAATAATGGATTTATACCTTTTAAGGCAGCAGTTTCATTCTTAGTTCCTACCCCTCATCCTAAAGACCAAAGAAAGAAATCAAATCCCCATAATTCAGAAATAAGCCCTTGGATCTGGAAACCTAGGTTGCAGAGAATAGGCTGAAATCTGCCTTCTCCCCTGCCATTTCTAGCATTTCCTTGCACAGAGCTGCAGAGTTAATGTGTGATTAATTTCATTCATAAACTTGTTAATCACTTCACTGAGTAAGCTGAGTAGTGTTCCACATAGTTACTTCCTATCTTTGAAAAAAGTCTCTTTCCCCTGCTCCCTTTCACACACAAATCAGTTTATTATTTTCAAACTTTTTCTCATATGTATTTATTATTTTCAAATCTCTCTACCATCACATCACAGCCTTCCTTTAAGCCAGGACTTAAATTGTTCTATTGCACATGATAACTTGGCCCCGGAATGTAGTTTTTGGTGCCAGCAGCCTCATCCTGAAATATATTAATGGCTTGTCTGTTTATTTAATTTACTTGTTACATTTCTACCTAGCCTTTCTTTGAATGAGCTGAAAGCAATAGTGCTCTTACTTTCTTCTATTTTCCATCTCCTCACTACCTTCAGTATCCAGCATCATATTGTGGGGGGACTACAAAGTTACTTAAAGGGATTATTCTTCCACCTTCTCCCTTTCTGCAAATTACTCAACCAGGACAGTGGTTCTCAACCTGTGGGTCCCCAGATGTTTTGGTCTTCAACTCCCAGAAATCCTAACGGCTAGTAAACTGGCTGGGATTTCTGGAAATTGTAGGCCAAAACACCTGGGGACCCACAGGCTGAGAACCACTGTACTAGGAAAAGATAGAGTTCATGGCTTTTTTTTACCAATGGTAGGTCATTGTGGCCAACACATCCAGTGACATTTGTGGGTCAGAAATCCACATGAACCTTTCACAAGGAGCCTGCAAAAACAAGGTTGGAAGGACATGGGAAATGATTGAAGGAGGGTGGTCTTGCCCGATCAAAGTTGGGGTTTTTGTGTGTGTGTGTCAGGAGCAGCTGGAGTTGCTTCTGGAGTGAGAAAATTGGCCATCTGCAAGGACGTTGCCCAGGGGACGCCCGGATGTTTTGATGTTTTACCATCTTTGTGGGAGGCTTCTCTCATGTCCCCGCATGGAGCTGGAGCTGATAGAGGGAGCTCATCCACGCTCTCCCGGGGTGGGATTCGAACCTGGCAGCTTTCAGGTCAGCAACCCAACCTTCAAGTCACGAGGCTTTTATCCCCTAGACCACTGGAG
This sequence comes from Anolis carolinensis, assembly GCF_035594765.1. Classification (NCBI taxonomy): domain Eukaryota; kingdom Metazoa; phylum Chordata; class Lepidosauria; order Squamata; family Anolidae; genus Anolis; species Anolis carolinensis. Next base: position 94,444,202 of record NC_085844.1, read on the forward strand.
GCTCCATCAAGGGGTCAAAGGGCTCAAAGTTGGTGAGACCCACCTCACCTACCAGAGTGTTTTTGCATCAATGATTGGAAAGACAGCAATGGAAAAGAGACCTGAATAGACAGCAAATAAAAGAAAAATATCAAGGAAAGATAGTGGGGGCCAGTCTCTCTGAAACACAGAGAGAGTAAAAGAAAGAGAGTGGAGAGTAGGACAGCAGGTTAAAAGACCCAGAAAATAGAAAGAAGAATTATTGCCATGAAAACCCCATTACAGAGTCACCCTAAATCAGGGTCACCTTGAAGACACCAAACAGTGACACAAAGCCTTTGAAGTGTGTGGTCCACCCTCAACTGCTCTCCTTGAAATAAGCACTAGTGAAAAACAGTGAGATTTATTCTCAGGATCACCTAAAGCAGTGGTTCTCAACCTGTGGATAACCAGGCATTTTGCTCTACAACTCCCAGAAATCCCAGCCAGTTTACCAGGTGTTAGGATTTCTGGGAGTTGAGTGCCAAAACATCTGGGGACCCACAGTTTGAGAACTACTGGCCTAAGGGTTGCCATAGGTTGAAAATGTCTTAAAGACACACAATAATAAAAAAAAACATTCCCAAAGCATTAAACCTATTTTGTGAACTCGCTTACTCATTGAAGTAAAAGTAAAGGTTTTCCCCTAACATTAAGTCCAGTCGTGTCCGACTTTGGGGGTTGGTGGTCATCTCCATTTCTAAGCCAAAGAGCCAGCATTGTCCGTAGACCCCTCCAAGGTCATGTGGCTGACATGACTGCATGGAACGCAGTTCCCTTCCCACGGGAGTGGTACCTATTGATCTACTCACGTTTGCATGTTTTCGAACTGCTAGGTTGGCAGATGCTGGGACTGATTGAAAGTTCATACTAATAACAGAAACAGTTTCACCATCCCATTGACATTGAAGCCATCAGGAGTATTTTACCATGCTATGGCTTTTTTTAAAGTGTACAAACATGACAACTAATTTTTAATAAATACTTGCAGTTGATAAAGAAGATCTCTGTTCTTTATGAATATTGATGTGAGAGTAAGTATCATTTAACCCCCTGGTGGCATAGTGGGTTAAAGCCTTGTGACTTGAAGGTTTGCTGACCTGAAGGCTGCCAGGTTCGAATCCAACCCAAGGAAAGTGTGGATGAGTTCCCTCTATCAGCTCCAGCTCCATGCGGGGACATGAGAGAAGCCTCCCACAAGGATGGTAAAAACATTAAAACATCTGGGCGTCCCCTGGGCAACATCCTTGCAGATGGCCAATTCTCTCACACCAGAAGTGACTTGCAGTTTCTCAAGTCGCTCCTGACACACACAAAAATTTAACCCCCCTCAAATTCCTCTGAGTAATATCATTGAGCCCAGTGAAACTTGCCTTAAAGTAAATACAGAGAGGGAGAGGTCCTGTATTCCTATATTCATTCTTTCCCTGTAATCAATTATGAGTCAGAAGATGGACTGTGCACCTTGAATAGCTAATGTGGTCAGTTGTCATTTCCGCTAAGCAAACGTTGCTTCTCACGCCCCCTAGGAAAGTTACTTTATGGACTGCAAGAATTTCTCAGTCTTCATGGCCTCTGACTAGGGAATTCTGGGCCTTTCATTCCAAAAGTAGTGCTTTGTTTTGTTTTTTTAAGTTGTGTCTTTGTTTTTTCTCCTAAAAACATCGGTTGCCCTGTTAAGGAAGCAGTGAGTCCACCTGGAATTATAGTACAAACCTGAAAAAAGCTATCCAAGGTGCTGAAGCCATGGATTAAGTGTCCTAGATAGCCCCCCTTGTTTTCGTGTCAGGAGCAACCGGAGTTGCTTCTGGAGTGAGAGAATTGGCCGTCTGCAAGGACGTTGCCCAGGGGACGCCCGGATATTTTGAAGTTTTACCATCCTTGTGGGAGGCTTCTCTCATGTCCCCACATGGAGCTGGAGCTGATAGAGAGAGCTCATCCACGCTCTCCCCGGGTGGGATTCGAACCTGGCAGCTTTCAGGTCAGCAACCCAACCTTCAAGTCACAAGGCTTTTATCCCCTAGGCCACCAGAGGCTCCTGCTAGATAGCCCCTTAAAAGGATAAACTAATCCTGGTTAACATGGAAGCCGCCAGCTCCCACAGGCCTACTGTGCTTGTTCTCAGCAAGATCAGCCTTACCATTGAGCACAAGTAGACATGGGGAGGCTATGACTTTAACTAATGAATATTTTGGCTCCCAACAAATTGTGCTGCATGAGATTCAGTTGCCAATGTCATCAGCTTTTGCACAGGGGTGAGTTTCAATTGCCTCGGGCAACAACATCAACAACAGCAGCAGAGGCAGCGTTGGGCCAACCCTGCATAATTGCTCAATGATTGGCAAATGAATATGTAATGTGAGGTCTGAAGATGTCTTGACTTGGAGGTGGCACAGAGGCTCCATATGATATATACTAGCTCTGTATCTGTACCTTCACACATGCCAGCCTGCAATATTTTGATGCCTCATTTTAAGGACATAATGGCATTTCCTCCCATTCCACTATTTTGAGTGATAGCTGAATTTTGCTCAATATCACTGATGGGACAATGTCTACCATCACACTCAAGAACAGCAAAGTAAGTTATAGAGTGCAGGGTTGACTCTC